>NW_027508825.1:0-29818 GCF_051911475.1 Siphateles boraxobius | reverse complement strand
TTTAAGTAGACGCGTTGCTACTTTTTATAAGAGCTGCGTCTGGATATTATTGCAGTTTAAATTGCATAGCACTTAAGTGAGTCACTGGCCAACAGCTAGTTTCCATCTCTGACATTTTCGGATTATTCGAGGGTGCCGTGTTAATTGCTGGTCCGAGACAGCCGTCCTCACTCAGTAATTTGAGCACATTATATCTATGTAGTGTGCGCGCTGTCGCGGAAGCGGCAGCGGAAGCGTTTCAGCCTTCTCGTGACCATCGACTCTACCTGTGCGACTCCACCGAGCAACGACACCAGCTAAGCACTTAATTATCTTCTTCTCCCTTTCCTTTCCTACTTGTACTCTATTTCCCTTAATCAACATGTGCTTTCAATACATTCCGGTTGTCTCTCAACAACGCACTCTCATCACGGACAGAAGGCAGCGCAATACTGCTAATCTGCGTCCCGTTCTCTCATCCACACAGACACCTCTCTCTCTTTCTATGGGTCTATGGAATTGTCAGTCAGCAGTCAATAAAGCTGACTTCATTCCTGCCTTTGCATCTCTTTCAGCTCTTAATATCCTGGGCTTGACTGAGACCTGGATCCGTCCAGAAGACTCAGCAACCCCTGCTGCTCTCTCTAACAACTTCTCTTTCTCTCACACCCCTCGCCAGTCTGGTAGGGGTGGAGCCACTGGTATTCTCATTTGTATCATTGTAGTCCTTGGCGATTTCAACATCTATCTGGAGAAGCCGTATGCTACAGATTTCATCTCCTAGCCTCATTCGATCTCAAACGGCTCATCACCACAGGTACTCACAAGTCAGGCAACCAACTGGACCTGGTCTACACACGCAACTGCATCACTGACAACATTTTGGTGAAACCTCTCCATGTTTCAGATCATTTCCTCATTACTTTCAATCTACAACTCACTATCCACACTCCACCAACTCCCCTACCAGTTACTTTCAGACGAAACCTGCGCTCACTTTCTCCCTCCCGTATTTCCTCTGCTGTGTCATCTTCTCTTCCCTCACCCTCACAATTCTCATCTCTACATGTGAATACCACAACGGATACTTTATGCTACACTTTAACTTCTTCTTTAGACACTATCTGCCCTCTCTCCTCCAGGCCAGCACGCGCTATTCCCTCTAACCCCTGGTTATCTGAGGTTCTTCGTGAACACCGGACCAAACTCAGGGCAATGGAGAGAAAATGGCGCAAATCAAAAGATACATCTGACCTGAGTATGTACCAATCTCTGCTCTCTTCCTTTTCTGCTGATGTTCACGCCGCAAAATCTTCATATTTCCACAACAAGATCAACACCACCTCTAACACACGAACACTTTTCAAGACATTCAACTCTCTCCTCTGTCCACCTCCACCACCCTCCTCCTCGCTAACTGCTGATGATTTTGCTAACTTCTTCACTAACAAAACAACAACCATTAGCAGTCAGTTCTCTCCTCCACACACACAGGAACCTAGGCCAACCTCTCCCACAGCCAATAACCTTCTCTCCTCCTTCTCTCACAGGTAGGTCATTCAGGGTCGCATGGAGAGGCGAGATATCCAAAGCACATCGACTGACCACAGGGGTTCCCCAGGGGTCAGTGCTTGGACCCCTCCTCTTCTCCATTTACACCACATCACTGGGACCCATCATACAGGCACATGGTTTCTCTTACCATTGCTATGCTGATGACACCCAGCTCTACCTTTCATTTCAACTAGACGATCCCACAGTAGCTGCACGTATCTCAAGCTGTCTGGCGGACATCTCGGCATGGATGAAGGAACATCACCTGCAGCTCAATCTGGCAAAGACTGAGCTTCTCGTTCTCCCTGCTGATCCGTCTCTACAGCACGACTTCACTATCCAGCTAGACTCATCCTCAATCACCCCATCGAGGTCAGTCAGAAATCTTGGAGTAATCTTTGACGACCAGCTAACCTTCACAGACCACATTTCAAAGACAGCTCGATCATGCAGATTTGCAATGCACAACATCAGGAAGATCAGGCCTTTCCTAACTGAGCATGCAACACAACTTCTTGTCCAGGCCCTGGTTATTTCTAGGCTTGATTACTGCAATGCTCTTCTAGCTGGTCTTCCATCATGTGCAATTAAACCCTTACAAATGATCCAGAATGCTGCTGCTCGTCTTGTCTTCAACAAGCCCAAAAGAGCCCACGTCACTCCTCTGTTCATCTCCCCGCATTGGCTACCACTCGCTGCTCGAATCAAGTTGAAGGCGTTGACACTTGCTTACAGATTGTCCACCGGCTCAGCTCCCTCCTAGTTTTACTCGCTCCTACGGGTCTACATCCCTACCAGAAGCCTACGATCGGCCAAGGAGCGACGGCTCGTGGTGCCTTCACAGCGAGGCACAAAATTACTGTCCAGAACATTCTCATTCACGGGTCCATGCTGGTGGAATGATCTACCCACCCTCGTCCGTAATGCAGAATCCCTGACAGCATTCAAAAGACAACTGAAAACTCATCTCTTCCGTGAGCACTTAACATAGGAAAAAATATATATATACTTTTTCTTGAAATCTTCGCTTGTCTGGTTTATACTACTCTGAGCAACTTGGTATTCTGAGCACTTCTTGCGTTGTTTTTGCCTCTCCATGATGACTCGCTTGGTTTAATCCTCAAATGTAAGTCGCTTTGGATAAAAGCGTCTGCTAAATGACTAAATGTAAATGTAATGTAAATGTACTGTGTATAACTATTAAATATAAATACCCACACACATACATGTATATATCTAAGACAAATGTGTTATTTAAACACACACACACACACACACACACACACACACACACACACACACACACACACACACACACACACACACACACACACACACACACACACACACACATACAGCATATACATGCAAATATTTCTTACATATATACATGCATGTGGTGTGTATTTATATATACAAATTAATTACGAACAGTACACACACATATGACAACATTTTTGTCATATTTGGGTTTTACAGTTTCTCTCAGAGGAAATATTTATTGCTCAGTGGTTGCCTTTCCTAAGCTCTGGAGACTTAAAATAATCATATTTCTAATATTGTATTGACTATAATATGTAAAAACTGAAACTGTTATTTAAATACTATTGTACATTTTAGAATAAGCTAATAAGGGTTACTAGTTTCAATTGATCTTCAGTGCCCAGCATTGTATATGCAGCACATTTCCCACTAGAAAGGGGTTGAATCAGTGTAAGATGTTTAGAATAAGAAAAAAACGTATTTTTATCAGATGTAATACTAGTGTACCAGTTCCTCATGGTTGCTGCATAACCTTTTTTTATTTGATTAGCATTGAATTTTTTTTTCTTGTGCAGCCCATTTTGCATGCATGTAAATATAGGTCATGATTTCCTCCTATTAAATCATTGTACAACAAAACACTGAAAATAAATGGTTACTTTAACATTAACTGGAGACTTTTGCCCGAGTCTCCTGCTTCTCACATTCGACTCCTGAGACAAAACTCTCACAACGGTCTCATTTAAAGTTTTAGAAGAGATCTCATCAGCATTATTTTCTTGCAGTGAGTCTGTTGTTTGATTAATATTAAAAACACAGACAACAGCAGGAATATTAGGCTGCTGTCACTTTAAAACATATTGCAAGAATCCAATAAACAGTTATTTTACACATGCTTTTTCTGTCTCGACTGTTTTTCATTCACTTAAAGTCCCCCTGTGGTGAAAATCCAGCTTTTAATGTTGTTTATGTGTCTATGTCTATGCCTCAAGTCATATTCAACTGAGTCACTAATAAGGATTTTTATGAAAGTTATTAACTGGCTTGTTCTTTGATTCTTGTCTGATTTTGAAATTCTTCCACCTCGTTTTATGATGTTAGTGCAAGACTAACTTATTAACTAAATTATTTACAGGACAGCTAGATGTGCATCACCTTGCTTACAATCTTAAAGTCCCCCTTTGGTGAAAATCCAGCTTTTAATGTTGTTTATATGTCTATGTGGTGTTTTTAATATGCTTTAAGACAAACCATGTGTAAATTCATAAGTTAACATCATTGCTGAGTATTTTTGGGAGTGAGTGGAGGCGGGGCTCATTTGCATATTCATAGATCTGCGTATACTAAATGAGGCAAGCACGGCTGTGGAGTTACATTTAAGATATTTTAAGGCATGAATATATTTTTTATTTTTTTAATTCTGGTGATTAAAGATGAGTTTTAAGGGATACAATTATTGACTGCAGGGAGACTTTAAAAACGTTGGGGCAGATTCGGTATGAAACAGGTGCTACTAATTTTCTAAACACATCAGGCATTTTACACTTGCAAATATATATATATATATATATATATATATATATATATATATATATATATATATATATATAAACTAGCATTTATATACATAGTATAGTTAATTTTTCTACTTTAAAGTGTTAGATTCTTTCATTTGTGATTTTTTTTGTGATTTTTTTTCTAAATAAAAATCTAAGTTTAAATTTAGATAAATTTTTAATAATTTTTTTTCTAGTATGTCTATTTAAATTCTTTTTCCAAACTCACCACACAGTAATGGTCAATAACTAATTCGTTGAAAGCCTCTTTTTTTCTGAAACAAAAATGACACTTTGTGCTTGAATTGTGATTGTACAGTCAAAACAACAAAATATGTGATAATGACCTATTTTAGCTTCAGGTTTTAAAGGGTTAAGCATCATCATTTTCTTAAATGTTATGTTTGACAGAAGGAGACGATCTAAATGTCAATGCTCTCACCATGATATTGTATATTGATCAATAATGCAAAATGAAGGATTGTGTAAATATCAGCATTAAATGATTTTTCTAGTAACCAAAAGACTTTGAGTTTGTAATGTCAAATTAAAATACAAACACAATTTTGGTCACACTTTAGATTAGGGTCCAATTTACTAATTATTAACAACTTTTGCCTCACTTAACTCCTAATGACGGCTTATTAATAGTTAGTAAGGTAGTTGTTAAATTTAGATTAAGGGATCTAGAATATGGTCATGCAGAATAAGGGATTAATATGTGCTGTATAAGTGCTAAACTGACAATAAGCAGCCAATAAAAATATGCATCCTAATAAGCAACTAGTTAATGGTGAGAATTGGACCCTAAACTAAAGTGTTTTAATTTTATTCCAACACATTTAAAATGTACTTTTAGTTTACCTTGAGATGCCAAGATTGTCGTAGCCATTATTATTCTGACTGAATGTTATAAACCCTGTACTTGTATGTAAAAATGCCCTTTTTGACCCAGCTATTATGATAATGTTGTGTTGTTCACGTTTTAGGCCTCTAGATGGCGCTAACTTGTCTAGTATTCAATGGTTCGCATCTGCATGAGAAAACAACTCTTAAAAAATCCTAAAGGAGGCTTTTCAGGAGCACTTGGTCCATGGTGTAATACAGTCGTAGCATGACAGAACTCCACACGCTGGATATGTGGTGAAACGCATCATTTCTTGTAGTTACGAGAGTCTCGTATTTGTGTTTTTGTCGATTTCTGTGAAATGAGAGCCGTACTCGGTTCACTTCATGCATCTGAGTTGATTTGGCCAATATCCCGTCACAGCGCGACACATCTCCTCAACAGAGTCCATCCACAGTCGGCCAGCATCAGCACCGGAGCGTTTCCATGGATACGGAGTGATGGAGTGACGGCTAGTGTGTGTGTGTGTGTGTGTGCAGGAGCTGCTCTTCACCGGACTCTGACGTGTGAGTCTTTGAATGTTCGAGAGCTGGGAAAATACTTAAAAAGCAAATCCCAGAGTCCGTAGTCGACATTATCCTTGGATTCACAAGCACTTTTTTATTTCCTGTCTTATCATGAATACGTTCTTACCAAAGGGGCTTGTGTGTATGACATCATACCCAGAAAATACAAAACTATGTTTTTGATAACGTTCCCATTGTCCTTGTTACACGTTACATGAAGTTACTATAGTAATAACTATAAAGTGTGCATAATTACATGCAGCTAACCCTAAACCAAACCTAAACTCTATAAGTACATGATTAATTATTATTACTCAGTACTTAAATGATGTATAAATTACACTGTAATACTGAAGTGTAACCCTACAGTATATTTTAAGTTGATGTAGTTTGTTGCTCAAATAAGTACTGAGAAACATCAGTAAACTACATATGAGTGTCGTTACGGTAAAGGTTATCTGCATGCAATTATGAATAATTTACTGTTATTACTAAAGTAACTACATATAACATGTGACCACATGATACTAGAGAGAACATTAAAGTTCTGTTTTCTCAATTTTATTATTTTGCAAGAATTATGGAAACATTACTTTTGAACGTTCTTTGAACCGTCTGAAAGAAGTAGAAGGTAATAAGGTTTAATAAACAGAATAACATCCAACTAAACAGTTTCAGAAAATTGTTCGATGAATGATGCGTAAATAACATTTTTGTGCTAATGTTACATTATTAAAGACTGAATGATCGTTCCATTAACGTTACTGGAACGACTTTTGTTAATAACTTAGAGTAAAACGTTACATGATAACTGGGTAATGATTAAACTGGTTGATATTTGGGCATTTTGAAATGATTGGATTGCGTAATAACCATGTTCAGAAGTGTCAGTGTCCAGATGTACTGCCTTGTTGTCAATTGTTTTTGTTTTCTGAAGTGAAAAAACCCATATTCAATCAGTATTGCCAGAAACCATTGACATATTTTTCGAAGTAAACAGTAATACACTGACATAAACGGGGCCGCTGTGACTGGCATGTCAGCATTCGCAGTTTGTTGGCCTCAGTCTCGGTCTGGCGTAATCGAGAGAGTCTGTGTGTGTACAGTGACGAGATCTCGCTGATAACAGTGAGCTAGCGGGAGTCTGGGGTTTGAAAGCAGAAAAACAGAAGGTCGTAAACCCTATTTCGGCAGGCTTGGGAATCAATGGAGGGATCAGAGCAAGTGCAGTGAATCTTCCAGAAGAACAAAGGTCAGCTTTTGCTAAACTTAAGCTGTTTCTCAATCTGCGCTCTTGTCTGTTCTTGTGGACGTGTGAAACGTCATCAGTCGCTGCTCACATCTCACATCTAGCTGAGTCCGGCTCAAATCCCTCAGATCCCCAGCCAGGTATCCCAGAATGCATCTCGCATCAACCAGCAAACGTCAATGGTGGAGGAGAAAACCCGCGTCATTTTAAAAATACTGCTGTTATTGTGTCACGAAATGTAGTTTTATGAGTTGTCCAGGCAAGAATATAGTTGTTAAAAGCTCAAATCTGTGGTTTATTTATAAAGATTAACCGCTCGTCCTTCTGACGCTCTGATGTCTCTGTAGCGGTTAAACATCAGATATAACTGGTCATATCTAACGGGTGAATCTATCACTTGTTCCCGGGCGAATTGTTTTGGCTGAGGGCAAAGTGAAGTTTCATAATGTATTTATTATCGTTGTGGTGGAGCGCTGACTTAGTACGTTTGACCAAATTGTTTGCTTGTCTTTATTTCTTGTCTTATAGCTTCTCATACTTTATACTTACTTTCATATTGATCATTAAAACGACATTTAACAAAAGCAGACTGGGTCGTGTCATTTCATTTTATTCTACATTATATGCATTATACATAGAGTGAATATAATCAGAGTCCATATGCCCATTTTTCCTGAGCCACTGCTATTGAGAAACACCTGTAGTGTCCTGCAGTGTCAATATGGCGGAATAAGCCCCGCCTTCTAAATAAACGACCCAATCGCTGACAGATAAAGTCATTGCATCACTGCAGCTGCTATATAAACAGTCAGCAGCATTTAGCCTGATAGATAAGCCTTTTTTAACGCTATTTGAGCACAAATTTACACACCACAGCTATTTGCTGATTTAAAATATGATTATTAATTGTAAGTGTTCGATAGGAGGATTGGACTGTAATAGGTGATGATTTGTTATTTCTAGCTTTCCTCAATGGGGTGTCGATCAGAACACACTGGATTCAATCAGTTCCATGCAAAGGAGGTTTATTGTTGACAGTTTTGGCCATGCACAAAACAGCAGTACACAGGTTGCTTAAAGTATTTAGCTGTGTGTGTTTGTGGTCTACAAAGGGAAAAAAATAAAGATATATATTAACAAATGTCCCTTGTATCATTATACAAACATTACTTCCAAATCTACATTCTTCAAATAAAGAATTATCAGGTTCGATTCTATATTAAATAAAGAAATCAAAATACATGCAACGAAAATATGCAACACCGCCACCAGGTGGTCAGAAATGGCGTAACATTCAAAACCGAAACCAAATCTGAGGTAATTTAAAGGTGCAATGTGTACAAATTTTGAGTATCTATTAACAGAAATGCAATATGACATCCATAACTATGTGTTCAGTGGTGTATAAAGAACTTACTTAATAAACCGTAATGTTTTTATTACCTTAGAATGAGGCATTTATATCTACATATCCCCTTCTATGAAGGTCGACATATTGTGACGTCATGTTTCTACCGTAGCCGACAGCGAACAAATAGCGTTACAGAGCGCGTTTCGTCACTACCTTGAAAGAGAAGCCGCAGAAAGCTAGAAGCTATAGCCATAAACACCGTGAGTAGTGACTTTTCCCTTGTCAGTGGTGTAAAATATGTAGTTGGATTGTTTCATGTAACTTAATTCTTCTCCCTCGCTGTGTTATGGCTTTGCTATGCGGGGATAAATGTGCTGGTTACGTTCGTGAGACAGCTGATTAGCACTCTTGTCATTGACCGTAAAACAGTTACAGGAATCACCAACCCGTCGATCTTGGAAGCATTTTAAGTCGATCGAGTTTCAAAATCAGAGAAAAAAAGCCTATTGTGTGTAGTAAATGGTGTCTAGGGGATGCGGAGGCGCGCGCGCTGTTACAATCACGTCATTTTTGCCGCAGGCAGCTTTGGGTTCATGCGGACGCGTCCAGTATAAACAACGCTTAACCCTTTAACCAGCTCAGCCACAGTAACAGCTCATATTTAGTCAGCTAAACTTTTACTACCCTGTTAGAAAAAATATATAGTTGCATAGTTTCATGTTCTTCTCCCTCGCTGTATTATGGGTTTGCTATGTGGGGAGAAATGTGTTACGTTCGTGAGACAATCAACTAATTACTATTATTATATTACGTATTAAGACCCTTGATCCTCACCTGACTATGGCTTTGTAAACTTTATCCATGATGTGGTTTATAATGGACTCTGGTACAGAAACTTGGTTTACTCCCGCTATTCTCTGCCGTCTCAGACGACGATGTTTGTCCCGTTTGAGACACGGTAGCTTCTTCGAAAGGGAGGGGTGAGTGGTGGGCTGAGCCCTTAGTGTAAACTCGCAACCGAACCGCTAGATGTCGCTAAAAGTCACACACTGCACCTTTAAATGAACGGCACATAGTCATAAAGATCGCGTCCTTAAACTCGAAATAACAAGAGTTTCAAATACTAATGTAACGATCACACATACATATGCACAATCAAACACTGGGTGCAATCTCAATATTATAAATTGCAAGTAATATCGAACATAAACGGCACATTCACGAGCCCTTAACCTCACGCGATTAACGGATTCATCTCTCTTAAACATGCATCACTTTATGAAAGTATGACATCAAGGCTTTACAGCTCCTTAACAAGTATTAATAACCAAACTAGGTAAACAGTCAACTTACATATATTTATTGACGCACTTCGCACACACAGGCTGCGTTCCAAACCGCATACTCAATGAGTAGGTACTTAATTTCAATGAGTACTTACTTAACGAGCGCTAAAAGAGTAGGTACTTTATAGCCAAATCTCGCGATCCGGACATCATCCGCCATGTTGACGTATCATGTGACCTACGACACGTTATCACAAACGCAACAACTTAAAAGATGAACGACATGTTTAACCTCTTAAGTGTCATGGGCCCACCGGTGGGCCCAAATCCATTACATATTTAAAACAGTAATAACCTATACTAAACCTAAACTAATCTTGACAAACTATATATCATTTGAAAGCTTACAATCTCTAGTTTCCATATTTGGTTACTGATTCTCAAAACAAATTACAGAGGAGACGTAATTTATTAATTTGCAACAAGAATATTTTCATACTCCTAGGCGTGTTCAGACCTTTATTTTGAAATAGCAATGAACATGAAAAATCATGAAAGAAGGGTAGAAACCAGTTTGTTTTCATGCCAAGAGTTCAAAAGATGGCAAGCATTCAATTATTTTAGAAAAAAAGGACTGAAAATGTTTTAAATATAAAGAAAAATTAATAGATTCACCATTTGTGATGTGGCCGCGAGCTATAACGCACATATGTGTTATTTTATGTGTTTATTCAAGGTTTAATTCATATCAAAATCTGCCAAACTTCCAATACTACTTCTGAATAGGATGTCTACTTTATAAATTGTATGAAAATTGTGAAAATGATGGTTCAGATCACTCAAACCACATATGGAAATGGAGGCGCCCTTATATGGGCAGTAATGGAGTCTGGTTGTGACCTAGTGAAAAAGTTTGGTACTGCGCCCAAACAAAATCTTACTGAAACCTCATTTCTTGAGATATCAACCTAAAATTTGAAACACAACTTGTTCAGATTTTTGGCTTTGATTTTTTTGCAGTTTAAGAGTTGTCCAGGTTTTGAAAATATATATTTTATATAAAATATGAATAATTAATTTTTTTAATCGTACATTTTCATAAACTCAAACTTCTGTAACTTTTTTTCTGTTTCACTTTCTTAATTTATTTCACTTCTACAAAAATCTGCCAAATGTCTTCTTTAAAACAAGACCAATTTTATGTCTATATTCCAAAGGATTCTTATCCTATACCATTTAAGTTTGGAATGTGCATTTTCATGTCTATTCAAAAAAGGGGGGGTGACACTTAACAGGTTAATTCATCTATCTGTAAATATCTTGATATTGATGAAACTTGCTCATTTTGTGGTATTGTTGAAGAAACAGCTGCCAATTTATTTTGTGAATACATTTAGGGTTGATTTAAGTTGTTATATTTTAAACCCTTCTAATGTGACCCACAGTTCCTTATAACGATTTTTTAAGAAACCCCAAAATCGTTATCTCTTGAATATGTTGTTAATTTCTTTATTTTATACCCAAAAAGTTTCTCCTTCAAGTTTTCCTCTTTTCTTGATGAATTTACCTCTCGTTTCATCCCTCAGACAATAACAACAAAACGATTTTTTAATGTATTATGAAGAACTTTTTATATTTAAAGATATTTAGCCTTGTTATTGTTCTTTTTTCCTGTGTATAAATATCATATTATGATGTACACAAACCAATGATCTTTATGTTTTCTGTTTTGTCATTATGATTGTTCATTGTTAGATACAACTAGTATCTTTCCATGATCTTTATGTAATAAGTTTATAAGTTTAAATTATATGAGCGACAGGTCCACTAACACTTCATAACATCAGTAACTCGACAGCACAACCTAGAACAGTTTTCCTATGCGTTTACTGTCTGCAGTGCACAAGGAGACGGGCCGCTGCTCGAAGATCTCCTTTGGAGAAACTGTTGACTTTATACTCGAAAAATGCAAGTATCGCTCATAAAAAATTAATATTACCTCAGAATGAATTGCATTGTTAGCCCACCCTAAAACTTAAACAAAATAATATTAAATGCTGACCAATACTTAACAGTGTTGTGCAAGTTACTTCCAAACTGTAATACATTATATATTACTTGTTACTGTTATTTAAAAGTAATTCATTACCCTACAATATTACTGTCTCAGAATTGTAATGCGTTACATTACTCCTGTATTACTTTTGAGTTACTTTCACCAAAATAACTATACAGAAGTAGAACTTAACATTCTAAAATGACTATGGCTGTAACGATATGTGATATGAAACCGAAATCGCGAGACTCAGATCCACGAACCTGCAGAATGGCGATACACCCCTTCCAACTCCCAGCGTTATCCATACCATCCAGATCCAATGCTACCACATCTTTAAATTACTATTAGTATTATTTGAAGTTAACTTAACATGATAAAATATGTAGACCTACACCACAAAACTAGTTGAGGATAAATTATTTAAAATTGGGGAATTCCAGCGTTATGGACATGACATTTGCAGTCAAAACTTGAAATATAAATTCTCAGAAAATGCATTAATACCAAAATATTGAAACGTCTGTTTATCCATAGGCTCCTCCCAGAAAGGAGTCCAGACATTAGAAAAATATCAGTCTACACATGCGTTTTATATTTAATATTAGGGAAATAGACAGTCATGTGTGACAAAAAAAAATCTTTAACTTTTAGGAGGCAACGAATTTTTTTGTTGTAATTCTGTGAATTACACTGCGCAAATCTAATGAAGAAGGGTTGGCTCTCCACAGAACATAAAATATTCATTTTATTTTATTTTTCGTGATCGCATTTATGAGGAAAAAACAATGTTACAGACGTGACAGTTCTCCGTTACGGACGCGACCGCTCTGAAGCGGCACTAAAAGACTGCTTTAAAACTTTCAGACCTTACACACACAAAGCCTTTCTTTAAAGTGAATTTCATTTTGTATTAATTGTATCTTAATTTTAATCAATGTTTCATCAACCAATTGCATGGATTTAATAAATAAGAAACAGGCTAAATATAGCAGACAATTATAATCTTGACACGGAGGTGCCGGCTCCGGAACTGGAGCGCGTCTCATAAATGAACCGAAACTCAGTGTATAAGGTAGCCTATTCACGGACCTGAAAAATATATCTATATTGAAATGTCTACTTGTAAACAGAACAATTCAAAACGAAAGAAAACAGACTGCTCTCTGCTTATGAAATGAAATGTGCATTTCTCTCTGGTGCATTCACTAGCCTACTGCGAAGATCGCGAGTCAGCATCGTCAACTTCATCTCGACTTTATTAATAAACAATCAACATGTCTCCTTGCTATATTTGACATATTCATAATCATTGCTTTTGCCAGTTCTTTGTGACAGCTTTTAGGTGCTTTATCGGCAGCGCCGCCGCTCTTACATGAACGCGTCACCACCGCATCAAAAACATGATTGCGTGATGAAAACATGAAAAATACAACATAAACATAGCCTAACTGTTTAGAAAGAAAACACAGAACGAATAGCCTAATGCGCGTACTTCCATCTCGCGAATGTAGTCTTCTTCATGCCATCTTCACCATTAGCCGCTTTTCCTCTGGCCTGCGCGAGCACAGAGGCCGAAATCATACCTCACGGCACTCCTGTAAAAAATAAATCGCTATACAAATATATCAGACGACGCTGCCATTTAGTCTTTATTTACAGACTTGGACACCACACGCGGCTATTGACTGACCACGAACAGGTAATTTAGCCTACTTGCATTTTTCATTCGTTAATGTCTCGCGGTCTTGCTGTTTTTTGTTGTTGTTTGTTTTACAATTGAAACTAAAAGTCTGTTGTAACGCAAGCATACTGAACATGTACCGAGTAAAATATTACTGAAAATGTATTAGTAATGCCTTACACTACTGCGTTACAGCAAAAAGTAATATGTTACTGTAATGCATTACTTTTGTAACGCGTTACTCCCAACACTGATACTTAATTATATTACTTTTTTTATATACTAAAAATGATATAATTTAATGAAACAAGCAAAATGTAATTTGTTTTGTCATATGAGTTATGCATGAATACACGTGAACATCTCAATTGTCAGTCAAGCAATGAATTAATGCATACATTAAATAATTATATTTATAAACTGACAACAATAAGAAACATGAATAAATGAGTAAAAGAACAAATAAAAGTAACCATCACACAATAAACAAATGCATGCACATGAAACAAATCTTTATTCAAACTACAAGCATGTATTTGGGCGCTGAAGCCCACATCCTACTGCCATCTCAACACAGCGGTTCCCATTCTGCGGCTTTATTCTGATGAATTCACCAGAGGTGACCGTGCCTTCGTGCCGGAGCTTGTTGCTGCGCTGCGCTTCACAATCTGAGGCGATAAGGGCAGATGGAGAGATCTTATGACAGTCTCATCCATGGCACCGTTTCCAGGATTCAGCTCTGGGCTCCTCATCCTCAGTGCTCACACCAGTCTGAATAAAAACATGTTTAGTTACTTTATAGATTTGTTTATTTACCTTATTTACAGCACATGTGTCTAATGTCAACACTGTTGACAACAGTGAATTAACGTTATCCTATCCTATGATAATGCCACACATACATCACTCAGATGTCTTTTTCATGTTGTGATGTGCTCATCTGCAATATGTCAATACTTACAATATTTTCCTTTCAGATGTAAATAGACATTTTAAATAAGCGTGTTTAAGATGTATATGGTTATGTAAATCCACTTTAGAGACGTTACGTGTGCTTAGAGCTCCCCTGTTAGCTAGCTATACAAAACATGTTTTTACAGCAAAATCACAACTATACTATACTGTCTAACTACTTTACACCTTCAACAGTTAAAACGTCTACTCTATTGTAGTTTAACACAAAAGGAACCGTGTTTACTCACATTTGAAAACCCCCGGCGTCGCTGATCTCCGTGATGTTTGATAATGACGTATGCTCTCGCGTGGCCTCCTGGGATAGAAGAGTATCCATCGGTTGAGCACTCAAAAATCGGGCCGGAAGCAGTAAGCCATCCGGGAACTTCTCCCCTACTCTTTTATGAATACTGATGTTTCGAACGTACTGCTTCCTTCACGTACTGTTTTCGCCTACTATATCCACAACTTTCCCGAACTTTGACCTTTCCATGAATCGCTATGGTAACGTAGAATGCTTAGAACAAGCCGGTATCAAACTTCCTGTTTACATTAGCCTGTAGCTGCTGCTATCAGCTAAACGCTATTAGTATTTAGGAGTAGAAGTGCTATACTCTTACAACAACGCCGCTGGCAAAATGAGCACATCTCACAGATGGTCCCATGGACCTGACTATCTTACGAGAACTGGCGATAGAACAGTTAAAGTGCCCCATCCGTCTACCTTAACGGAATGGGTAGACGATATGAAATTGTGGCCAGACGTTAGCTATGTGGATATCGTTAACTATTTCGTGCTTAGTGAGGGTGTTGATGGTGAGACACTACGAAATTATAAGAGCACAGAGGCTTACAACTATCTACACAGCAACAAAATTGGAAAAATACTGTGTACAAAATACGACGAGTTCATCTTCCTTAAGGCTGAGGTCGAGCCGAGTCAGAGCATCAACAAGCCCAAACAACTTGCTTGGATAATGACGAGGCCGATTGGTATAATCGAAACAGTCGACTGTTCATGCATTGCAGGGCTAGGAAAATCTTGTAGCCATGCAGCAGCTGTCATTTGGAAGGTAGGTATAGGCTGTTAGAGCGATCTTGCTACACATTAAATCTGTAAATTATTGAAAACAATAAAGAATACCCCTTACAAAAACAGCTTAACTGCAGTTTTTATTCTAAGTAAAGTGCAGGACAATGTCTGTGTTCGAAATATTGAATTTATGCAGTAGCCTACTGTAGTGTGCAATGCCGTTAATGTACAAAAATGTCATCAACATTATGTTATGGCTGATTCAGGTCCAGAATGCAGTGGTTAGTGGAAAGACAGGGCTTGCATGTACTGACACACAGCGGAGATGGAATGAAGGAACATCCAAGAACCTTCAGCCCAAGCGTCTGAGCCAGATTCATTTTAGGCACCACAAGGCAGAGGATGAGTATGAGGAAGAGACTAGGGCAGTTGGCAGTCAGCTCCCAAACACACCACAGTATCAGTCCCACAAAGACTTTAGAGAGAGTGTGGACAAATCTCTAACAAAACCTCTATTTCTTCTCAAGAATACACTACTGGAAAAGTGTTACAATGCCACTCCATCAGCAGAACAAAAGGGGAGTTCAAAAGAACAGGGAACCATCAATGATTTAACAATTTTGTCACATCAAAATCATGACAATGATCTGAGTTGTGTGAAATGCCAAAAATTCTACCAGGCTTATGTTAGTATGGATGGCAAACAAGCTGATACACTAGAACTTGAGACGAGGGGGCAGAGTGCATCTGATCTGTGGCACAGTTCTAGGAAACTTAGAATCACAGCCAGTTCAGCAAAGAAGGTGCCTGTACGTGCAGGCACAAATAGTGAAAAGTTTTTGTGTGAGCACTTTTACCCCAGCTTTCGTGGTAACTATGCCACTAATTATGGGAAAGAAAATGAAGAAACAGCTTGCAACCAATTGAAAGAACAGGGAATGAACATAACACACACAGGCACAATTGTATGTGGGGCAGAGCCATGGTTATCAGCAAGTCCGGATGGAATCATCAACTCCTGTGAGCTCTTAGAGATTAAATGCCCCGTCCCAAATAAAAATCACCAGACACTCAGTGAACTGTTATCTTAGAGATTCAGTGATTTTAAGGTAGTGGATGGAAAACTTGAGGTTCAGAAAACTGGTAGCCGGGGCTATTACATGCAAGTCCAACTAGGAATGTTTTGCACAGGTCTCAAGACAGCCAGACTGATGATCTGGACACCAGATGAGAGTTTGGTATTTAGTGTACCATTTGATGAGCTGTTTGTCACAGAACAGGTGAAACGGTTGAGAGCATTCTACTTCTCATCCATGCTGCCTCAACTTGTTGATGAATTTGCTGAGGGGCGGCTTAAGTTTGATGGGAGATACACTGAAATTGTGAGGAAAATGTAAAGAGAGAGTAAGGAAAGACAAATGTGACCAAGTGCCATTGTTAGTGCCCACTGTTGAAAATAATTCAATTTACAGCAATGAAATGTTAATTCATGTTTATTACAACTCACTTAATTCCATGTTGATAAAAAAATAATCAAATGTATACTGACAATGTCTGACATGGACAACATTTCAACAATTACAAATATTAAATGTGATTTCATTACCTCTACATTACAATTCTGGAGTTCATTTGAAGCTGCACTGAACTCTCCCCGTTAGTTTTTTTTTTTTTTAATGCATGAAGTGACCTATTGTTCGCCGTCACGAATGAGATCACCCCGCAAATTCACAAGGGCAGAACATATACGTAGAATTTTGTCTACTTTTGGGACCAGGGAAATAGGCACTACTTGTGATAAGATTTTAAAAACCTTTAGGCGTCTGATGGCCCTTTCCACGTGTATTCTAACATTTGCAATTCTTCTAGTGGAAGTGACCTGTTCTTCAGTGAGTTGTGCACCTTTTTTTGTGAACGAGGGTATGACTAGGTTAACTTTCCTTTCGAAGAGTATGTCTCTAATTGTGAATCCACGGTCTGCCATGACCTCATCACCCGGTTGTAAGTACTCCAGAATCCCAGAGTCCATAGTAATAAACTTGTCACTACAGCGTCCACCATAAGCTGCAGAGACAAACATTATCAATCCACATGGAGCAATACTTACAAGGTACTTAACTGTATTATGGGAATAATAATGGCTATAGGACTCTCCTCTTGAGTCTAGGTTTTTTGGTTTTTGTAACAGGCTTTCGCTACAATCCAAAATGCATGTTGTGTTGGGGTATTTAGTTTTAAAAGCTTGTGGCATAGTCGCCCGAATAGTTTCCCGAGGAAGCCAAGGGATGAGGTTTCTTGTAACTTCCTCCAATTTGTCAATCCAGTAAGATATAATCTTACTTGACAAGCTCTCTGATATGAAGAACCGTCTGCTCAGATCACCAATCATGAGGTTCAATCTTAATTTCATTAATGTTAGGAGGACTTGGTCTCTTTTTTAAAGAGACATTTTAAAAGACCCCGCAAACTGTTCAAGCACCGAAACAAGAGTATTAAATGTTTGAAGTGGAATGCCAGTGTACAGTAATGAGTCTGAATCATTGAGAAGAATATTATGCGCCACACTGCACTGTGTTGCTTGATGATGGACTTCTTTAGTGTTGGTGGCCAGCTTCGCATAACCATGATGCAGTAAGGCAGGGTCTTCCCACTGGGTCTGTATCGAACACTTGGTTGCTGTCCTGATGGTTGTGTCAGAAGAGGTGTCCCCACTGCAATCTAAGTTGACAATGAAAATCAAAATCAGGTTTCAGGCCTAATGTTGAGCTCTACTACTTCAGTAGCAGGTGGCAAGTTAAGTCATGTTATCTATAGCTATACCAATACTACTTACAGTTTTATGTAAAAGTTTAGGCACCCCTGTTCATTACTAAGATTTCAGTTTATCTTCTGTGCAGACACCAGGGACTAAGCACTGAGACCAGAGGAAGCATCTACAGGCTGTTGTAACTTTTGCACCTACTATTGTAGTATTGTTATTATATAACATTGTTGAAGTTGATTCTATAAATGCAATTTCATATCTCAAATGTCACTATTTGTAAACAAAATATCCGAAGGAAGTTACTGCTTCAAAATCACCCAGCAGATGATAAACTGAATTACCAAGGGTGCCTAAACCTTATTTATTTATTAATCTATGTATTTATTTATGTATTTATTTATTTAAAAAAACGTTATAGCCTCCATCTAGACAAATCATTATCATCTCTGGTTGACCTAGTTGACCAACATAGCTTTGCATAATACAGGTTAGAATCTAACTGAACAACAAACAATGTATTAGGCTAACTTACCATCCTCATGGGTTGTGGATGTTTGCCGCTCATCCAAGAATGAAACCTCCGGAGTTGTGTCAGAGTGGAAGTGGGTGCATGCGCTGTAATCTATGTAAGCAATTTAAACACAAACTGGGTAAGTTAAATTGGAAACCCAGAAAAGATAGATAGATAGCCTACTTTATTGAACCATCACAACACTTAGCCAACTTGAGCGCAGCAGTGCGGCAGCATTAGGTTACATTTGGGCAATTAAAAAAATATATAATATAAAGATGTCACACAAATTACTTACGAGACTCTTCCTGTTCGTGCTGCACTTCAGTATTGCTGGTCGAAGCTGATGTCTGACTGTTAGCTTGTAGTGCTACCTCCAAGTTATCCTGGCACCTGATGAGTTTTCGCCTTTTCTTAACTGGCTGTCGTTCATAACACAGGAATAACTCCGGATTCGGATGAAGCTCCGTTGGTTTGTGGTCGATGAAATGGTAAGAACAGACATAAACTCTCTTCGGTGGATTTTTTAGCTTTAGGGCCGCTAACCATTCTCTTGTTTTTGTCTCGTCCTTCGGCATTGAATGGAGTGCGTAGGGTGCTGGGCAACAGGTCAAGCGGGTCCGTTTATGTTGGAAACAGATCCCGTTCATAAAGTCCTTCAGTTTTCGCGTGTTGTTTGTGCACCCGACAACGGCACACGTTGAGCCACAAGGAGCCATTGCGTAGTCTGTCACATTTAATATTTATAAGTAATCAGTTTTCCTCCTTTTGTTTGTGCCGCGAGTAGTGTCCCTTGTTTGCTAGCTTCATTGCTGTCGTCTGTCTCCCTGCTAAGGCTAAACCGGAACTTAGATACCGGCAACAGGAAGTATCGTGTGTCATGGCGACGCCCAATAAGACTCGCAGGAAAGTTGGTAGGCACATTCGAACGCACTTATGTCCAAATCTCGCGATAATTGGTACGTCACCCAGGTAATTCTCGCCTACTCTTTTGGATTAATACATACTTTTTCGCTCGCCTACTCTTTTCCCATACTAAATAGTAGGGAAGTATGCGGTTTGGAACGCAGCAACAGTCTTGCTTGTACAGTCCCGCTCTGTGCTGATGATGACTGAACGTAAGTAGCGCATGCGCACATGACTCAGCCTTTCCAACAGTAAGTGTGGCAAGTAGTTTTTCAGATCTCAGGATTCCCACATTCGAGCCTCTTGACATCTTTAAGACGAGGACAGACTACAGAAATCCACTACTGTTCACATGAGTGTGGCATAAAGTCTTCTGAGCTCTGATATCTGTCCACTACTGTGTCCATCTGTGTTTCTCCCGGCCCTCCGGTTCTGTCGGTCATCTGGATCTGATATTTTAGCATTTTATTTGATTCATTTTATTTTATCAGAATAGTATGAAACCTAATGACCTTTGTCCCACTTGCTATGTTAATGCACAAAACACACACACACTCATAAACACACACATGAACTGGTGTTAGAGTGACAGAGCAAATTTAGGGAAATTTCTGAAATAAAATCAATAATTCAATAATAAAATCAAAATAATTAAAATCAATAATGCCAGGAAAAAGCACTCTACAATGAAGGGGTTAAACACACACAGATACATACACAGACACAGTCACACACACACACACACACACACACACACACACACACACACACACACACACACACACACACACACACACACACACACACACACACACACAAACAAACACACACGTTGGGTATGTGTCTTTGGTGAGTATTGTGCATTACAATGAAATCCCCCAAAATAAAAAAAATATGAGAAAACTGTCCTTTGGCCACAAACTACATTAAACACATTTATGATATCATCAGTCAGTAGCACTCAGATCATAATGTGACCATAAGCATCAAATGACCCATAAATCTGGATGACTGTAAAGAGAAGCAGTGTTTTGAGGCTTGTGAGATCCTACTAACTCTTTTATATGGCGGGAAGAAGGATAAAATGAGTGTGTTTATAGGAGAGTGGGACAGACAAGATTTATTGGACATATCATGTGTGTTATTTTCTAAAGCAATGTTCCTCACCTGATGAGATCCTGTGGTTTGGTCATCGCCATGGCAACCGCTGTGTTTGAGGACGCGTCGGGGTGTAAATGCACTGCGGTTACTGGGAGAAATGGGAGAAATGGGCCAGAAACAGGTAATGGCCGCTTCATTACTTCCGAAGCAGAGCCATAACGCCACTTAAACACCGCGGTCGTCAGGGTACAGTCATTACAGGCAGTTTCACAAGTCAAATCATTTCTTCCGTTCCGTTAAGTCACTCGTCGTTTAGCTTTTGCCAAAATAAAGCATGTGGCCAGTGTTTCATTGCAGGAGTGAAGAAAGAGAGCAAGTATCAAACCTGTGAAATCTGAATGGATGGAGAAACACACTCTCTCACATCAGACCCACATTAGTATCGATGAGTGGGTTTTGCCGGAGATTTGCGTTGCAAACAGAGCTTCACAGCTCCAGTGACAAAACAACAACTGAGACAAATAAGACTTCATTTTGGTTGCATATGATGCTTTTTAACCCCTTAACTGTCAACTGTTTGAGAATAGACGTGAAAATTCACTATCCAAACTTAAATGGTTGTAATTCAAGAATTCTTTGGAATATATACCTGGTCTTATTTTAACAGAGACACTTAGCAGATTATTGCTGAAATGAAAGCACTTAAAAAATTAAAGCATAAAAAAATTATGGAAGTTTAAATTTACTATAAATCTAATGTACTGTACTAAATATTTGTATTTTATATAAAATATATATTTTGCTAAATAATATTTACTAAAAAATTACAATAAAACCAAAGCTATACGTCTAACCAAGTTACATTCCAAATTTGAAATTGATATCACAAAAATGTAAGTTCCTTCGAGATTTTGTTTAGGCGTAATGCCAAAAATAGCCACCGGAAATGTGTACCACACACATCACATTGATTTTTGTTTTGATGCATTCTCCACTAACAAATTAATGCATTTCTGTCCAAATATCACTTTTATCACAAAATATGGAAACTCGAGACTCGACGATATGTGTTTTGTCAAGATTAGAAAAGGTTTTGATTATAAAGTAGTTAAAATACATTTTGAAATATGAAACCTGACACCGGCCATTAGGGAAGGAGCCCGCTATAAGAAATCACAGTACCGTTTCCATGAGAATGCAACGTACAATTTAAAAACGGTTTTCACTGTATAAATTTTGAGTTCGTAAGCTTTCGAATGATACCCAATTTATGATGATTACTAAAATGAAATGAAAAAAGGCAATAAAAAAAGAGTGCCAAGTGTCCTGCTAGCGGGACGTGACAGTTCAGGGGTTAATGTTTTCCTTTTCCTTCCGTGTGTAAAGTATCTTTTTGCACAAGATCTGCAAGAACCTTCCTAAAACGCCTCGATCCAAGTCCAGATATTACTTTCACAAACACCTACGTCACAATGTGAAACATTAGCATAATGAGGAATACACAAAGAAATAAGGTGAGGCTTCAGTGAATTGTAGTGTTACAGCTGTACAGTAATATAATTATATTCTGCAGCAATACAAGCAATCAAGTAGTTGAGATTTGTTATATAGTATTGACCCTATCAGCGCTGCGCTCGTTGTCTTTTGCCTTCCGGTCTGTATTTTCACAGCGATCTTGCGTATTTATGAATGAACGGCTCGTTTTAAAATCTTCCCGGTCTACTGATATTTGTTAAAACATCTGCTTTAAACATTACAATCCTCATGATAACTTTCGTTAACTTTACAATTACTCCTCGACTGCAATGCCATAGAAATATACAGTGCGGCCGCAAAAATGGAAGTTAAAAGACAATATTCTAAAGATGCTGCGCGCTTGTTTCTCTGGCGCATAAGGTCTAGTATACTAAATACGAGTTTACTAAATGTATGCGGTTATATCAGTAAACAACGGTTTAAACTTCAAACAGTTGAACCAGTGTTGGGCAGTAGCGTCGCTACAAGTAGTGACGCTACTAGTTTAAGTACATTTCTCAGTAGCCTGGTGGTAGCGTCGCTGTTTTCTGAATCAAATAGCTTTTCAGTAGCGAAGCTAAGATAGCGTCCACACAAGCTAACGTTACATTTTCCCAAGCATTTCTAAAGCTCAAGCTCAAATCGGGAATACAACTGCTAAGTATCACTGATGCTGGATCAGTTAGTGACGGTGACTTCTTCTTCTTGTTTTACGGTGGTTGGCAACCATACGGCCATATGATTTCATTAAGTTACCGCAATACGGAAAACATGGACTGAATCGAAGTATCCATGCATAAAAACGAAATTTACTGTATAACGCGGAATTTCACGGAATTTGTCAGATCTTGGATGAAAAGAAGGTAAGTAAACTTAAATAAGATCGCGATATAGACTGGTGTCTGTGAATATTAAACCGCTTAAAGACTATTTAAAAAGGAATCATGCATGTTGCGTGTCTCTGTGAATGAATGGCTCAGACGCGCGGATTCATTTACCACACACTAAGCACCCATGACGCTTGCGATGTTTTCAGTCATGGATCGATGAACTTCATGGTGTGACATCACGTACCAATATCAATCCTTGGGCTTACACGTGAGAAATGGAAAAAGATGCACACACTCTTGACACCTGGTTTTGTTATAGGTTTATATAGTTATATGGTATTATATAGTTATGTTTTTTTTTTTTTGACAAATTGGTTTGGAACAGTTGTTGAATAAACAATTGAACTGACAAATTATGCCTGCCTATATGTTTGATTGACAGTTTTATTGATCAATGAGATAGCATTGACTTGGAATTAAATTTGAAAAAGTAGCTTAGATGTAGTAAACTACTTTTGCCATATTGCTGTAGCTTAGCTTGCTACATTTCCCAGGGTGGTGGCTTCAGTGTAGTGAAGCTACATTTAATGTAGAGTAACTGCTAGCTTAGCTCACTACATTTTCTAAGTAGCTTGCCCAACACTGAGTTTAACACACAAACACGTATGACTTTAGAGGACTTAATATAGACATATGTGGTATAGCAGCTCTGACATTTGGCTGAACAACTAAATAATACACGTTTTGAACAACACATGGGTTAGAAAATGACAGAAAAATCTCTTTAAGTGAACATTGCGTCATCATAAGTCTGTCCGATATCTTTAAAGCACACAGAGGCCCTGAGAAATGACTGCAGTTAATTAACATTTAGGATAAGCTGTTCAGTTTTTACACTGTATGCTCATTTTATTGATCGCCAAAGGGTTAATTAAACTAAGCATCAAAAGTTTCCCATATACGTTCTTTCTATTTTCAATTCTCTCTTTTCATATGTCACTCTCTCAATCTCTGTTTTGTGTTTAAATGAATCATAGGGGTTTGCATTGGCAGTGAATCTAGAGTACAGACATCCCATAATGTACAGAAGAAAAGAGAACACTTATGAGTCAGTCATTCTGAGGGTATTTCATGTGTGATGCATTCATCACAATCATTTGTCTTTAGAAGGCTCACAGAGACCCTGAATCTGATTCAGAGCATGAGGACTCTCTTCGTAAAACACGATCGCTTAAAGTGCCCAAAGCACTCTGTGTTAGATGAATAAATAAAAAAATCAGGATGAATCAAATCAAGATCACTTATAATACACCTTACCTCAAACATTCAGTCAGTGTCTTGCCAGTGTTGTGTGTTAACATAAATGAGCCCATGTAAAGGTGTTCTCCTTTGTTCTCCATTTCTCATGTCGTATCCTATATATGTGTCACAAGTATGTTCTGCTTTCATTTGGTTTTCATTGTGTTGTGTTCCTATTTGGTTTCTCCGTTTTTTCTATTAGTTCAGTCATACTCTTTTCCCACCTGTTTGTCTCCATAGTTACTGATTTGATTACAGTTTTCTGTTCAGGTGTGTCTCGTCTATTATCTTGTTAGCTCCCGTTTGCCTGTGTATTTAACCCTGAGTTTGGTCCCTTCTAGTTGTCTCTCGACGTTGCTGTAAGCCTGGTTATTCTGTTCCTGTTTTTTATATTCCAAAGTATCCTGGGCATTTCTGTTAGCTTCAGTTTGTGATTAATAAAACTGCTGCAAATAGATCCTGTTCCTGAGTGTGAAATCCCAGAGTCTGTTCCTGAGAGTGAAATCCCAGAGTCTGTTCCTGAGTGCGAAATCCTTGTGAGGACTCACAAAGTCCTTTCCTGAGTGTGAAATCCCTGAGTCTGTTCCTAAGTGTCAGATCTCCGTGAGTCTTTTCCTGAGTGCGAGATCCCTGAGTCTGTTCCTGAGTGTGAGATCTCCGTGAGTCCGTTCCTGAGTGCGAGATCCCCGAGTCTGTTCCTGAGTGTGAGATCTCCTTGAGTCCGTTCCTGAGTGCGAGATCCCTGAGTCTGTTCCTGAGTGCGAGATCTCTGTGAGTCTGTTCCTGAGTGCGAGATCCCAGAGTCTGTTCCTGAGTGCGAGATCCCTGAGTCTGTTCCTGAGTGTGAGATCTCCGTGAGTCCGTTCCTGAGTGCGAGATCCCCGAGTCTGTTCCTGAGTGTGAAATCCCCGCGAGTCCGTTGCTGAGTGCGAGATGTCCGTGAGTCCGTTACTGAGTGCGAGATCTCCGTGAGTCCGTTCCTGAGTACGAAATCCCTGAGTCTGTTCCAGAGTGCAAAATCCCCGTGAGTCCGTTCTTGAGTGCAAAATCCCCGATTCTGTTCCTGAGTGCGATATCCCCGAGTCTGTTCCTGAGTGTAAAATCCCCAATTCTGCTCCTGAGTGCGAAATCCCCATGAGTCCGTTCCTGAGTGTGAAATAACCAAGTCTGTTCCTGAGTGCGAAATCCCAGAGTCTTTTCCTGAGTGTGAAATCTCTGTTAGTCCGTTCCTGAGTGCGAAATCCCCGAGTCTTTTCCTGAGTGCGAAATCCCCGAGTCTGTTCCTGAGTGCGAAATAACCAAGTCTGTTCCTGAGTGCAAGATCTCTGTGAGTCCGTTCCTGAGTGCGAAATCCCAGAGTCTGTTCCTGAGTGCGAAATCTCTGTGAGTCCGTTACTGAGTGCGAAATTTCCACGAGTCTGTTCCTGAGTGTGAAACAGTCACATTAAACACGATTAATCGCATCCAAAATAAAAGTTCCCCTTCAGGGACTACCGCTGCGTGTAATCGCAGTGGGAACGCCCTCCAGCATAACGCGTCTGAAGCATGAATGAAATCAGTCAATGGAGAGATGGAGCGTCATAGCGAGTGACGTCATCGACCAGGAAGCCATAAATATCCCCTGAGCACACAATACGCCAGCTTTTTGTTACTTCAGCAAGCTCTGTGTGTGTCTGAAATCTAGCGATTGTGTTTGTCTGTTTAGACAGGAGTTTCTCACTATATACATATACGTATATATATAAAAAACCCAATATGAGTGTCACAGTGACGAGCGAGCAATATAGAAAGTGTTTTTCCCCCTGTACACGATACATCACGGGTAGGGATACACATCAGCTGTGTGTTGCTTGTTTGGGATTGCAGCATGCCCAGTCGGCTCTCGAGGGGGGTCGATTGTGAGCATTGCGAGCGTTTTCCCTTGAGAACTCTGCGCTCGCGGCGATCACTCTTCGAGGAGAGTGGTTTGCTGCTAGCTCCCCGAGGCTCGGGTCCCGCTTCTGTTGAGGCAGAGCGGCGGCGCTTGTCTTGGGGCTCGCAGATGGATCTCACTGGCGACGTTGAGACGGGCTCCGCCCTATCTCAGCTATCTCCAGCGAGATCTAGTGCCTCTCACCCGGCTCTGGAAGCACGCGCTGCGGCGGTTACTTCTGCCCGGGTCGAGGCACATGATGTCGAACTTAGATTATCCAGTTCTGAGGAGCTCGATGTCGAAAGTTTTGCATCAGAAGAAACTGACTCGTCACTCCAGCATACTGCTGAAGAGGGGCTGATAGATGTGTTATCTCGGGCACAAAAAAAAAAAAATTCGAAAAAAAAAAAAAGTGGCCAACTGATAGGCAGGAGTCTAGAAATGAAAGCAAATTAGATGATAGACTTCTGTCTGCACGTCCTCAGCCTTCTCGCCGGTGCTTACCATTCTTCCCAGATCTTCACTCTGAGGTTTCAAAGACCTGGGTTAGACCTGTTTCAAATAGAATTTATACTAACCAGTCTAATGCTTATGGAAACATTTTTGGTGCAAAAGCTTCAGGGTACGTGACCATGCCGAAGGCAGAGGAGACGCTCTCCAGCTATCTCTCTCCTGCTTCGTCATCTTCACTTAAAGCACCGGCTCTGCCCTCTAAGCCACTAAAAAATACTTCTGTGTTAGTGGGGAAGGCTTACTCGGCGGCGGGGTCAGGCGGCTGCATGTCTACACACTATGGCCATTATGCAGGCTTATCAGGCTGACCTGCTTAAAGATGCTTGTGAGGGGGGTGAAATTTCTGTGGATATGATTAATGAGCTCAGGCAGACTGCTGATCTCACTCTCCGGGCCACCAAGGAGACCGCTAAATCTATCGGCCGGTCTATGGCATGGTGGCCACAGAGAGATACTTGTGGTTGAGTCAGACCTCTATGAAGGAGAAAGATAAGACTCTCCTTTTAAATGCTCCAGTTTCGCCTGCGGGCCTCTTCGGTGACGCTCTTCACTCTGTCACGGAGAGGTTCCAGGAAGAGAAGAAACAGGCGGCTGCTTTTCAGAAATTTATGCCCCTTAAAGTGCGTGTCGCTGGGCCTGCTGAGCGAGGGCAGTCCCAGCCGCCGAGTACTTCAAAAAGAGCGCAGCAGAAACGGAGTGTCGCGTCTCGTGCCCCCCCGCAGAGAAACTGGAGGGACGAGGCGGGGCGCTCTCCAGCGCGACCTTCTCGGGTTAGGGCTGATCTGAGGACAGTCATTATCGCCAAGAAGGCCGCGTCGAAAAAATCCTGACGTGCTGAACGTCAGGACTCTGAGGGTGGTCCCCATCATGGAAGACTTGAGTTCACTGCACAAAAACACGGTGCCCTGTCTTTCCCGATGCCCTCAGGGGTCTGCTCTACTAACCCTGCCTATACAGGGCGTAGAGAGACTCGGCGAGCGATTTCCCGAGGGACGCTCGCCCCCTCCGAGGAGGGTTGTGGAGTGCCCAGACCAGCTGTTCCATGCCAGTACGTTACAGGGCGCTGTGTATGTCACTCGGGATGTTCATCCAGAGGCCAGCCTCGAGAGGCTGGTTCCCTTAGTAGAGTTCCTGGCGAAAGGAGCTATAGAGCGGGTTCCTCCACCCAGCAGGGAGTTAGGATACTACAGCCAGTTCTTCATCTTTCCGAAAAAAGATGGAGGGCTGCGTCCCTTTCTAGATCTGCGTCTCTTAAATCGCGCTGTAGGGAAGCTCAAATTCAAGATGCTCACTCTCAAGCAGATCGTGTCAAATCAGATCCGAGGACTGGTTCGTCACGATAGATCTAAAGGACGCTTACTTCCACGTATCTATCCTACCTCAACACAGGAAGTTCTTGAGGTTCGCTTTCGGGGGCGAAGCTTACCAATAACAGGTTCTTCCGTTCGGCCTAGCACTGTCACCCCGCACGTTCACGAAGTGTATGGATGCGGCTATAGCCCCGCTGAGGCTGCAGGGCATCCGTATTCTGAACTATATAGACGATTGATTAATTCTAGCTCAATCAGAACAACAGGCGGTTCGGCATCGAGATGTCGTTCTTGCTCACATCAAGAGGTTGGGGTTGAGGCGCAACGCCAAGAAGAGTGTTCTTTCTCCATTACAGAGAACCACTTTTCTCGGTGTAGTGTGGGATTCGACGACGATGCAGGCACAGTTGTCACCTGCTCGTGTTGCTTCGATTCTCGCCGCAGTAGATCAGGTCAAGCTAGGCCAGTCATCCACTGTAAAACAGTTCCAGAGACTGTTAGGTCTCATGGCAGCTGCGTCCAACGTGATACCTTTTGGCCTCCTGCACATGAGACCGTTACAGTGGTGGCTCAGAACCAGGGGATTCTCCCCGAGGGGAAATCCGCTTCGCATGATCATGAGTTCGCGACGGTGTCATCGCGCCCTGGTTATGTGGAAAGATCCTCGGTTTCTGTCCCAAGGCCCTGTGTTGGGAGCTCCTTGTCGTCGCGTTATGCTAACGACAGATGCCTCTCTCACGGGGTGGGGGGGCGATCATGATTGGTCGCCCAGCTCAGGGTCTGTGGGAGGACCGTCACCATCTATGGCACATAAATTGTCTAGAGATGTTGGCAGTGTTTCAGGCTCTGAAACATTTCCTCCCAGACCTAAGGGGCCACCATGTTCTTGTCCGGTCAGACAACACATCGGTGGTCTCTTATTTCAACCATCAGGGGGATCTGTGTTCTCGCCCACTTTACAAACTGGCACGTCAGATCCTTCTATGGTCCCAGGGGAAAATTCTTTCTCTGAGAGCTATTTATCTCCCGGGGTATTTAAATCAGGGGGCAGACATCCTGTCGAGGCAGGGGCCGAGGCCCGGGGAATGGAGTCTTCACCCCGAGGTGGTGGAGCTCCTATGGGAACATTTTGGTCGTGCCGAGGTAGACCTATTTGCTTCCCGAGAGACATCACAGTGTCCACTGTGGTTCTCTCTCAGCCTGCCAGCCCCACTGGGGTTGGACGCGATGGTACATCTGTGGCCGAGGTCACGTTTGTACGCTTTTCCCCCGATCGCTCTGCTCCCGGGAGTTCTGGAGAGGGTTCGCCGGGACGGGCTCAGTCTTCTGCTAATAGCCCCGTTCTGGCTGGCCCGACTATGGTTTGCGGACCTAGTGTCTCTCCTCGACGGCTCTCCCCTGGAGATACCGATCAGGAGAGATCTACTCTCTCAGGCGAGTGGGTCGATCCTTCACCCCCGCCCAGAACTATGGAGGCTGTGGGCTTGGCCTCTGAGGGGGCCCAGCTCATAGATTCTGGTCTCTCGACTGAGGTCGTTGAGACCATCCTCCAATCCAGAGCTCCCGCCACGAGGAAGTTATATGCCGCTAGGTGGAAACTTTTCACCTCTTGGTGTGGAGAGCGCCAGCAGGACCCAGTTAATGGCCCGGTTGGTACAGTGCTGGATTTCCTGCAGGACTGTCTCTCCACAGGGTTATCCCACTCCACACTGAAGGTGTACGTGGCGGCCTTAGCTGCTTACCAGGCCCCTTCGAGCGGAGGTTCTCTCGGGAGACACC
>NW_027508824.1:242500-375852 GCF_051911475.1 Siphateles boraxobius | reverse complement strand
AATACAGAATTACAATATATTAGGCAATATGCGAGGGAGCAGAAAATAATGTAGGATAGACTATACGTTTTTAAAGGATTCACAGTTTTCATTAGAAGAATCAGATATCAGATATAAGAAAAAGGTCGAAGTAAGGATTACTCTTACTAAATTTACACTTGTGTCTAAAATATTTAGCCAAGTTTGGAAAATATGTTTTTTTGTATTTATTATTATTATTTATATATATATATATTGCATATAGAACAAGTAACCAACATAGCATGTACAATATTACAAAACTAGGAGGAACATTAATTGTAGCAGGGGAACCAGAAATGATATCAAAATATTTTACACACGTTAATGACTTTTGGTTTTTTTAACAATTTCAGAGAAGATATGAAGCAATCAAATTCTAATTTAAACATCTTAAATATTAGGGATGAATTTAAATATTTTTGCTCATGGATATAAGATTTTGCCAACATTATAAATAAAAATGAACAATGTATTCAATACCTTTGTTAACATTGTTTTCATAATACACATCAATATCCTTTAAAGTAAAATAGTATTTAATTTTTACTAAATTAAAGATAAATTCTGCCAATTACTTCCAGAAATTTTGGATAATTTTGCATTCAAAAAACAAATGCATCAACACCTCTTTCCCACTTTTACAAAAGGAACATAAATCGTCAATATCAGAGTATCTTGCAATTAATGATTTAACAGGATACATGGTATGCAAAATTTTAAAATGTATTTCTTCGGTTTTATTATTAATGCAATATTTAAAGGGGATTAACCAAGCAGTCTTCCAATTAATATTATCAATAATAGAGTTACAAAAAAAAATTCCTCTAGGTGCTATTTTATTTTGTATTTGAAATATTGTAGCCTACAAATATGTTTATTATTGCATTTTTTTCTCAATCAATTTAATGCCGTTTAAAATTAATTTTGGATTTATCATTAATGTGGATTTAAATTGAATATGACTTTTGATGATTCAGAGTAGGGGAAATAGCTTTAATGACAGAATTAATTGCACAGGAAAACTATGGATTCGCATAAAAAGTTCGTATGTTAAAGTATTTCCATAATTATCAAACATATTGATAAGATGATTGATATCCCTGTTAAACCAAGTTTGGGAAATGTGTTGATATCGCTGATTCACGCGTGCTGACGTCACCCGCGCTGACCGCGCAACACAACACTCACATGTCAGCATCACGCGCGCGCTTTCATTCAAACGTTTCCTAGCAACGAAAGATGACCAGAGAGGACACACACAAGCCACAACTACACAACCTGTGTGACAGCTCTGTGTGTAGAGATCTCCGGGACAACAGCTCGGACAGGTAAGAGGGATTTATATACTCTACACACGGTGAAAAATAAAACTGCGGTCAATTATATGAAGTTTAAAAAAAAAAGATGCTGGCAATACAAGAGTGTGCTTTGTTTATTTTGACACTGGTTTTGTTTTTAGTAACGTATTAATCAGTCGCATTTCTATTAATTTTGTCACGTACTTTATGCATTATCCTGACTACCACTACTAGATGAAGCCACCCGCATTTGACTATTAATCAGGAATTTTGTACACACACACACACACACACACACACACACACACACACACACACACACACACACACACACACACACACACACACACACACACACACACACTGTGTTTTCAAGTTTTATGGCGACTTTCCATAGAAATAAGCATTTTTATACTGTAACGTTACAACAGTAGCTATATTCTATCCCCTTACACTAACTCTACCCAATAGAAAGTTCAAAAGAACAGCATTTATCTGAAAAAGAAAGCTTTTTAAACATTATTCACGACCGTTCAATTGTTCAAAATTAATGCTATTATTCAGCAAAGATGCTTTAAATTGATCAAAAGTGACAGTAAAAAAAAAACATTTATAATGTTGCAAAAGACTTCAATTGTAATGATGCTTAAAATTCAGCTTTGCCAACAGGAATAAATTGCATTTTAAAATATATTCAAATAGAAAAGAAAACAGTTATTTTAAATTGTAATAATATTTCACAATATTAAGGTTTTTGATGTATTTTGGATCAAATAAATACAGCCTTGGTGAGCATAAGAGTTTTATATATATACAAGTAGCCTATATATTAGTGCTCTGCTGTCAAATCAATTAATCATGATTAATCACATCTAACATAAAAGTTTTTTTATATAATGTGTGCCTGTCTGTCTATATATATATATATATGTGTGTGTGTGTGTGTGTGTGTGAATATATATAAATATATATATATATATATATACAGTATATACACATATTAGATATACACAAACTTTTATGTTAGATATAATTAATCACATCATAATATTATAATAATATATCATGGCCTGCATTTGTAAGAGTCACGTGACTTGTAATTAAGAGGTTGTTTACATTACTGTCCAAATGACTATCCAGTGTATAATTAAATGTGATTTCTGCTATTTCCCATAGTTCAGAGAATGGTGTGAGCTTCTGGGATCTCCTCGATGGCCGAGAAGGAGCGTGGCTTTGCTCCGCTGGTGTTCCGACTGCATGGAGGATCTCCGCTGGCGGTGCGTGAGGTTCTGCTGGAGCGAGGCTGGGACGAGTATGATGAAGACGAGCGGGACGAAGGAGACTGGAACCTCTACTGGAGATCCTCTGGCTTTCGAAACTCAGACTACAAAAACATCCTGCCCTGGCAGAGACTGAACCACCATCTCAAAATGAGCCACATTACACGCAAGGACTATCTAGCGCGACATTTGAGAAGAATGAAGAGCGCTTTCGGCGCAGCCTTGTATGACTTCAGCCCTGCTGGTTTCATATTGCCAAACGAATACACAAAGTTTCTAGGGGTGTATACTAAGAATCGCACCACTGATGGAGGGAAGTCTTGCTACTGGATTTGTAAGCCTGTTCACCTGTCGAGAGGAAGAGGTATATTTCTGTTTAAAGATATCAAGGACTTGGTCTACGACTCTTCAGTAATCATACAACGATACATCAGCAACCCGCTCCTCATTTCAGGATATAAGTTTGATCTGCGCATTTACGTTTGCGTAAAGAGCTTCTGTCCTCTTGTAGTTTACATGCACCAGGAAGGCCTAGTGCGTTTCGCGACAGAAAAGTACACGCTTGCTTCTTTAGACAACCTATACTCTCACCTGACGAACACCAGCATCAATAAGTTCGGATTGGGCTACGCCATGGACAAAGAGCGAGTTGGCCGCGGATGCAAGTGGACCATGAGCAAATTCCGCAGCTTTCTTCGCAAACAAGAAGTAAACGAACTTCTCCTTTGGCACAGGATCAGCAATATCATCACGTTGACTCTGCTCGCAGCCGTTCCTTGCATTCCCTCCAACCCCAATTGTCTGGAACTGTTAGGGTTTGACATCCTCATTGACTCCAGCTACAAACCGTGGCTTCTGGAAGTCAACCACAGCCCGGCACTTTCATTAGACTGCCCTGCTGACGTAGCTGTCAAGAAAGGGCTGATCAATGATATAATCGACCTGATGAATTACAGGATGATGGATGGTTTCAGACAGAAGGAAGACCTCAGAAAGAGATGTACAAGATTACAGCCAAAAATTCCTCTGCTACCCAAAACTTCAGGCAAGAGAAGCTTGAATCAGTCCATCTCAAGCTCTTCAAGTTCTCCAGACACTGTGTTGTGTTCTGTGAATGATTGTGCTAGAACTAACAGCAGGTTTGCTTCTCGCCCCGTTCACCCCAGTTCAAAATCCACAATGTCCAGTGGACATGCAAAGGCTCCACAGAAGAACGTTGAGGTGGAATCTGATGACCTAAAACTCACAACGCTTAACAGTACGAGGCAGTCTTACAGAAATACACCATCTTCCATGTTCAAATTGCCTTCTCTTCACATGCATAAACTCAAAACGCCAAGTGTCCCATGGAACCGCAGGACTCAGGATAGAGACATCCCTCCTCGTCGTGTTGGAGACTTCATACTGACGTTTCCCTTTAATGAGGCGACGTGGAAAGCCTCTCAGGACCAAGTGGATGTGAAGGCTATTGTGAATGAGGTCCGTAAACTCACAGACAGACTGGGATCTTCCTTTAACGAAAAGAAGAGGAGAAATGCGGACAGCAGTCGGAGCTGTAATGCTGTCAGGGACAGATCTGAGTTTCTGCTTTGGGGGCCAAAAGATCCTCCTCTTCTCAGCGAATGCTACTCCTCAGATTCAGAAACTAAGTAAAATAGTTTAAGTTTTTTTTTTACTAATTTAGACAGAATTTTATTTGTGCCTTATACATGTTAGCAATTGTTATGTGACAATTAAACTCACTTGTGTAATTTTTTTATGTATTTTTTTCTTTTATGCTCAGCAAAGCTGCATTTAGTTATGCAAAAACACAGTAAAACACACTTATATTATTAAAAATGTTCTATTTTAATATATTTTTAAAAATGAAATGTATCATTTTCCTGACCCAGACTATTGAAAAGTAGTGTACATACTACGATTAGACAAAACAAAGAAAACACATCCTCAGATGTAATGCTTATATATAAAGATATTTATTCAAGCTCTTCCTTACTATTTTAGGAATGTTCCTCTAGTGAAAGCAGAGAGTTGTTAATATAATGTCACGCCGGTCAGAGGGTCTTCACCTAAAATACAGTATCAGATGTTCGTGCTGAGAGAAGCTCTAGCAACACAACGCATGTGCAAAATAATAGGCAGGCTTAGTTCACTCGATTGTCATTTACAGTTTATTGATATGTTTAGATCAAAGAGTTTAGATGATTTACATAAAAACAACAAATAAATAAAATGAAAATAGTTTTTAGAAGTTCACTTTTTGTCCATTATAAGGTCACGTTCATTGTTCTTAATGTGAACCCGTCCAGATGTCTCTTGTGTCCCGTCCCGATAGAGAGTTTTAACGGTCCCGTCCGGGAACATCCTCCTCTTGTACTGGGAAGTATGGATCTCTCTCTGCCCGTTAGTAAACTCCACCATCTTTTCACCATGTCTGTGGAAGCAGTGTGTGAGGGAGGAAATAAAAAAGGAGGAAACAAACAGGAAAGGCAGACATTAATCTTACTGTGATATCTTGACGATAGTTCCATCTGGAAAAATGCTTTCCTGTCGGCCATCGGAGTGGAGAATCTTGACGGTGCCATCCGGGAAGGATATTTCCCTTGTGCCGTCAGGATGGTGTTTTTCTAGGGAAATGTTACATTTAAACAGACATTTAAAATCCCAAATTCAAATTACACTGAGATTTTGAAATACTTTCACTAGCCTAAATTTTACAACTAATTACAAAGAAACTGCAAGTAAAGGCTAATTCCTGTGTTTTTGAATGTTTTTGAAATACATTTATTTTAAGCTAAATATACTACAAATAGATGTACATATTTATGTACTTAATACCTTGCAATTGTGCATTTACTATACTAAATGTATTTACTTAAAGTCTGCTAAATTGGATACTAAATTGGAAACTAATTCTGTACTTAATGTACTGTAGTTATCCGGAAATAGTGTTGAAGTCCAACTAAAGACATACTTATATGACTGGTACACTTGAAATATCTTGCATTTAAAAACTGATATTATACTGAGATCATGCTATCCTTACTAATAGTGATAATAAAACACATTTTAGGCTTAATATTGAGAAATGTGCTTTGTTGCAATAAAGAAGTACTCCAAATAAAGTTTTAAATATAATATTGACATCTGTAAGTCTCAGTAATAAATTGACATATAAGTAATATGATTAAGCAATATATCAGTAAGTATGTTAATGGTTTTGTAGTATACCTAATATGAAATAAATGTATTTTAAATACATTTTGGTATAGGTTTTTTTTCACTAGCGTCACACAGCACTGACAGACAAAGACCAATGCCAACAATCACCAGATTACAGTGCGTCATTTCTCAGACACGACCTGACAAAAGCTGACTGAACATGGGAACGTGTAACAAACTGATCAGACAAAACCCAGCCAAGCGTCTGTCGCTCAGTGCAGTGTGGATTGGCATTAACACATTGAATTAAACATGAAATGTTGAAGTAGAAAGATGGAAATAGTAATGTAATAGTCTTTTTTACAACTTCGATTTTTTTGTTGTTGTTATTATTATTTTTTAATAATGTATGTCCACAAAAGAACATGTTTTTTCTAACCTCTTTGGTTGTTCGGAAACTGTACAACCTCCAAACCAGATGGATAGGTTGAGTGTGTTGTTTGAGCGTCACAATAGAAGTATATCTAGACATAAAGAAATAAAATTGTTAACTTAAATGGCAAAACCAAACAATAATTTGAAAATGAACAAAAGACTGCAGGGATATTGTGCATTTGAAGCATGAACAAAAAGGTTTTTAAAACTAAAGGAAACCATACTAAATCTAGAAGCCAAAATACAAAATGAAATAAAAATAAAAACAAGTGACATTTTGAAACCTGTAAAAACCCTGAACTGAAGATTTATCTGAAAAATACAAATTCAGGAACAAAGACAAAAGGCGTGGTGAATTACGGCGGGACACAAAAATCGAAAGCTTAAGCCTGTAGGAACTTGTAAGTACTCTGGTGAATGACCACAAAATATTTAGCACATTTTGAAATGTTGCAATACAGCAGCAGTAAATGTGGGAGCAGACTTGAAATTCTCTAAGGGCCTCGTGATACACACCACAGTCCCGTCAGCCATTGTGCGTTTAACATCTCCATTGAAGAAGGTAACAGTGACCGACTTATCAACACCAATCGCTTTCTTTGTTCCGTTGCGAAATGTGATCACACGACATCCGTTCAAAAAAAGACGTTCTACCTATAAGAGAAAGTAGAACATTTTGAAAAAGGGTTGGAAGATGTGCGTAATACAAATTTCTAATTGCAAAACATCCTCCTTACTCGTCCATCTGGATAGTGTGTTTCCTCACGTATTTTGTCTTTTCTGGCCTGGGATGCCATGTGTGCATCATTGCAGTCAGTCTGATGATAAAACAAACTTCCATGTGAACAAAAGTGTCATTATGATACTATGATGCATTACACATTTCATAATAGAAACTGGGTCAGAGTCTATACTGTCATGATGAGACATACATGGGATAAACATTCAGAAAAAAGGTACAAAGCTGTCACTGAGAGTGAACTGTGCAAGTGTGTGTCATTCCTCGTGCTCTGAGAGTGCTGATGTTGCATCGGGTGAACTGTGCCTTTAAGAGAAAAGTAAATACCTTTACGCCACTCGAGGCATTGTTCTGTGGGCTGACAGTGGAAAATGCAGAATTCTTTCCTTTTGAAAAACATAACACACAAGATATAGCAAGTTGAACACAGTAGGCTTAGATTCAGTGATGACAACTTGTATTTTAGTTCATAAGAGATGAAGCACACACAAACGTACTCAAAGAGTCGGCTGAGCGTTCTGGTATCCTGTTAGCTTTGGTACGAGAGCGTCCGTTTGCCTGCATCAAAGAACAAGAAGCAAGAATGCAACAATGTACTAAATGTACTAAATATCAGTATTTTTGTTCTGTTATCCATTAAATATCAAAAAAGAAAAGGAAACTGATTTATTAATTTACATAAATCAAACAAATATGAGCTGTACGCTTATGCATGCATGTCAAAATAACATGCAGAGTGATTGAATAAATATATTATGTGCAAGTGATTCTGCATTTATTCTCTGTGTTCCATTAGCTCTTTGTGTTCATAAATTATGAACATGGCAAACAATTACAAAATAAAATCAGGATTTAACACTTACACTGTATGAAATGGAGTTGTGTAGATGCATTGCACAAGCATGAATTATATATAAAGAGCCGAGTCAATTATCTGTCACTGGGCTTCGAGAGCACCATGAATTATTTCTGAAGAGATTAACGGGCACTTGAGAACACATTACACACATCAACGGCTTTATAGCAATTGAGTTAAGCTGAACTAGTTGTATGGGTCCTTACAGCAAAGGACTAAAAATAAAAAAGGAAATATTTACTATATATTTTATAATTCATATTTTATAGCAAGACCATGCACATTAATAATGTTAGCATACTAACATCGCTCTGTTGTGTGCTATTGATGGTGTGTTTGTGAAAGGCTGGAGTTGCGCTCCGAACATGAGGAGTCTTCTGTGGTTCCTCTCTGCTTTTCTCAAACTGAAGCACAACATATATGTTATTCATTGAGGCATATATAAACAAAGATATTTGTTTTTGTTCTGAGTAAAATCATAACCTGCTGAGAAATATTGCCCTCCATGTTTAACTATTTAGGTATATGAGATAACATTTTAAATAATAAAATGTTTTTCCAGAGCCTGTTCGGTAACACTTTATTTCGATAGACCACTTTAAACATTCTTCTAAGTAACTTTGCAACTACAGAACATGTCAACTAGCAGTCGTTACAGTATTAGTAGATTATTAGTTGTCTGCTTAATAATTGCAAGACTTTAATTGATGGTCCCCATCAGCATTCTACTGACTATAAGTAACTTTGCAACAACATATTATACTAAATCTAACCTGAGTCTAATAATGAAAGTTAGTTGACATGTACTCTAGTTGCAAATGAATGAGTTAGTTGACATTTAGTTGCAAAGTTAATTATAGTTAGTAGAATGTGTAATCAGTGTAATCAACCGCATGTTCATTCAAAAAGATCATTTTCATTTAGTCCTGCTTTCCATATAGAATATCTAAATATTCGTAAAATAAGAAACTTCCTTTGAGCAAAATTGCCAAATGTAGGCTACTAAGGCTAACTATAGGAGACTTGACATCTATATTTACTTTAATTAATAAATAAATAAAGTTATTTAAATTGTATTTCAATAAATAAAAATAAAGTTCTAAGGGAAAGTGTACAATATTGGGAAATATTGTATAAACCTCTTTAAATGTAGTTAGATTTCTCTGAAAACAAACTTAGATTAAGCCAGGATTTGGCCTTAGTTAAATAAGGACATTTAAAGGTCATGTTGCAGGTTAACCACCACTGTAGATTAATGGGTACATAAATCACTCAAGATATGTACATCATTTTTAAAATGTCTCAAAAATGGTCTTAAAGACCATTTTTTTAACGTTTTAGGTATTAACTTTTTTTTTTTACGCAATTCGGTGAAGACGTCACGTTGGGGAGAAGTGGAGGAAAGGTTGCCTCAGCCTAGTGTTAGAACGATGGCGACTGACTGGGATGAGGAAGAGGTGGCAAGAGCCAACATGTATGATGGCCCGCAGCCGTATAATCTCGAACCTGCCAGACGTGAGAGGGCAAATGAGGAATTGCCAAGAACTGATAGCCGTCAAAGCCAATTAAATGCATGGTCCGAGGAGAATGAGTGGAGAGTTGGTGAAGTGTCCTGGTGAGTTGCTATCATTTAGCAGCGCAGTAATGAGCGCTGGAGCTAGTCTACGAGCAGCAGCGCACAATAACCACACATATTGTTTTAATGTCATTGAATAGCACCGAGTGAAAAATCAACGTTTTCTTTATATCTAGTGGCAGTGATCATGACGTTAGTTCAGATAAGTACCGGTAACCTTTGTCATAGTGTCGTAACGTTAGTACTGGTAAACTTTGTCTTTGTCATCTAGTAATAGAAGGCATCATGCTAGCTATATGGGTGTTTCTAAGCGTTTATCTCTATTTATCTCTAGATAGATAAATAGATAGAAAGAAACATATAGTAGGTAGATTTACAACGTAGAGTTAGTCGTATGTCAGAGGCGCCCGCGCCATTGGATGTGCAGTTGCCGCATATACTAGCCTATCTATCTATGTCTATATATCTTTCTGTCTATCTATATATCTAGTCTATCTATATCTATGTATCTATAATCTGCGCTATCTGAATACTCTCGTCTACTACTCGTCTCTCTAGTCACTCTCAATGCGGCTTTGGTATATTCTCTCCCCAAGGTGACGTAATGCAATGCATTGTGGGGGAAAGGAGAATCGTTGCAAACTGCTGTAAGATAGAACCTTCTTTTTCGTATTATATTCCGTTTTGTGATACCCAACAACATAAAATACAATGGATAACAGTTTAAATTTTTATTACCAATGAGCAAATTGCACAAATTCGTTGAAAAATTAACCCACGGCCTTTAAAGGATTAGTTCACTTTTTAAAAAAACTTTTGCTGATAATTTACTCACCCCCATGTCATGCAAGATGTCCATGTCTTTCTTTCTTCGGTCGAAAAGAAATTAAGGTTTTTGATGAAAACATTCTAGGATTTTTCTCCATATAATGGACTTCACTGGGTACCAAACGGTCCAAGGTCCACATGACAGTTTCAGTGCAGCTTCAAACGGCTTTAAACGACACCAGACGATGAATAAGGGTCTTATCTTGCGAAACCATCGGTCATTTCAAAAATAAATAAAAAACTTTAAGTTTTATAAGCACAAATGCTCGCCTTGCTCTGTTCTGTGATGCACATTCGTGATCCTGTTCGAACTCGTTCATCAAAATTAACAAATCTTTTTTCGAGTCATTTCGTTCATTTTGTTCGTTGAATGAATGAAATGACTCGAAAAAAGATTTGAAGCTGCACTGAAACTGTCATTTGGACCTTGGACCGTTTGGTAGCCATTGAAGTCCATTATATGGAGAAAAATCCTAGAATGTTTTCATCAAAAACCTTAATTTCTTTTCGACTGAAGAAAGAAAGACATGGACATCTTGGATGACATGGGGGTGAGTAACTTATCAGCAAAAGTTTTTTAAAAAGTGAACTAATCTTTTAAGTAGCTTTTATAAATGTGTATAAAAATATAGTTAAATCTAAATATTTAACCCGTGGATCACTATTGAATAAGGATTGAATTTACTCTCACTGTGCTGTATGATCCAGCATGAGGAGAACCAGCGCTCTGAGGAATACTCGTGTCCACATTAAACCTGCTGAGAAGCTCCTGGTTCTCCCGGACGAGGGCTTCCACGCGGCTCTGGAGGAAACTGTGGGACTGGGACCAGTGACTTTCTCTCTCCATCAACTGCTGCTTCAGAGACGAGATCTGCTGTCTCAGATCCTACAGCAAAGGCACATCATATGAAGTACTTTCTGAATAAATATTGCTATTGAAACCTTGTAAGGATCCTTAAAAATAAGTTCTTGTTTGGCATTAATAGTTACATGAAGAAATCGTTGAATCGTCATGAAGAATTACATGAATAGAAATTTCATTCTATGAAATCGCTGTGAAACCCCCCCTTTTGTAACTTGTATTTTAATAGTGTATAAGAAGTAAAGTGGTGGTTCTTCACAAGGTCACACATGGAGATGTGATGTGAAAAAGGAGGAAACTTTAAAAAATCTAAAATGTCTTGTTTCTACCTGAGGTTCATGAGGTTCTTTCGTAAGCTTGAGCAAAGGTCTGCAGACACCTTTGAAACCATGCTCTTCCATCTCAGACCTAGTCAAATTCAGGAATATGTTCAATCAGAGATATAAAAATTATGGAAACTTGTTATAGAAAATGTTTTCAGTTGAAAACTATGTTGTGTAAGCGGCCCCTAAGTAAGTAACTAATTATGTTTATAATGGAAATGAATGAGTCAAAAACATACTCAGACAGCAAAATAGTGTCAGATCCGGCCCACGTCACACGTACCAGATGTGGGCCGGATCTGGGCCGACACTATGTTGCTGTCTGGGTACTTTAGCTAGACAATGACTTTCTTCTAGAGCTGCTGTACTGCCAAAACAATCTTTGTTGCATTAATTTCCTATTATCACTGTAAAGCTGCTTTGAAACGATCTATATTGTAAAAAGTGCTGTATAAATGATGGTGATTTGACTTAGGTTTCAGGGCATCTCTTCAAGTCATAATCTTTCTACAAAACCTGATTGAAGTATGTGGTTTCTCTTTCTCCATGCCACGTGTGACGTCTTCTGGAGTAACCTTGACTTTTGGAAATGTGTTTGTGAGAGTGTCAGGAACAGAAGATGGTCTAAAATCACTGTTGGTTTTCTCGGAGCCGTTAGCCATCGACCCCTCTAAGCTCTTGAGTTCAGAATCACTGCTGAAGCTCGAAGAACTAGACGTAGGAGTTGAACTGCGATGTTCTTCATTGAATTGAGTCTCACTCGGGGCATCACTAGCATAGTCTCCATCCGACAGATCCAGACTCTGATCTTTGTGATCCGTATGCCTTGAAAGATAACGAGGAATCGGACTGTGAGGCTGAGAGTTGGGTCGGTCTTCGCTGCTTGTGCTGTCGTTAGATTCACTAAGAGCCAGTGACTCCATCACCTCATCGATTAAATCGACTTCTTTAGACGTCTCATCGGTGTGCCCACTTTGACTGTAGTTTTTGGTAAGCCAGTTTTTCTCATGGACTTTGACAATGTGGTCATTAACTTTTTTAAAGCCAACACTCCTGATTTGTGTCAGAGCAGATCCCCTCCGCTTACTTCCACTGGTTTTACCATAATTCCTCACAACTCCTTCCCTGTGCTTACTTTTAAGTGAGACTGTATTGTTTGCAATATTAGCAGTCAAAGCTTTGACTTTCCCTTTGTTGTTTGATAAAAAATAATGGTCTTGTAGAGCAATGGTCTTCTTTAGAGAGTCTTCCAGGCCATATTGTTGGTCGCTGAGGTTTCCCACATCCGTCAGTGCAGGACTGGTATCAGGCGTCTCTTGAGCGGGTCGCACTGACTGCCGACTGGGCTTCATGTTCATTATTTGTGAACCAATAGAGCATCTCCTCGTTGGACTTAGTGAGCAGTCCTTAACCTTCGAAATTTTAGATGTTCCTTCTCCTTTACGGAGAAAATTCCTCTTCTCTGCTCCTTTGATTTGTGTACTAGCCTGTAAAACAGAAAGGATGATGCTTATAACACACTTAAACTGCAGAAGAGTTTAAGAGTTTAAAAGCTGCTCATACCCGATTCTCACGCTGGAGAACAGCCTGGTCTGTTTTTAGATGTTCTTCAACAAACTCTTCAAATGTTTTTTGCTCTTCTCTCAGTCCTGGTCGAATAGGCCTGTGTTTAAATGATATTTCTTTTTTAATTGTACAACTCTCATACTATACACATAGCAAAAGTCTTCTATTATACACTCACCAAGCTGCATTTATTTGGTCAAAAACACAGTAAAAGCAGCAATTTTGTGAAATATTATTACAATTCAATATATTTTAAAATGTAATTTATTCTTGTGATTCAATGCTGAATTTTCAGCATCATTACTTCAGTCTTCAGTGTCACATGATCCTTCAGAAATCAGTATAATATAATATGATGATTTGCTGCTCAAGAAATATTTCTTATTACCAATGAAACCAGTTGCTGATTAAGAAACAATGACATTTTTTCCAGGATTTTTTGATGAATATAAAGTTCAAACGAACTTCTATGTAATTGAAATAGAATTAAATTACATTGTGTTTGTAGCAATGCACATTTCTTTACTGTCATCTTTGATCAATTTAATGCATCCTTGATGAATAAAATTTCTTTAGGAAAAATCTTATCCCAAACTTTTGAACAATAGTATATGTGAAACCAATTAGCCTCTTAAGTGGCCTGAATGGCTTATTGCTTTTATTTAAAAAAAGAATAGCAATGTAATGATATATATCAATAAACAGTTAAATGAATCATAAAAAACATCAACCGAGTAATTAGCCTAATTAAGGCAGTTATATTAATTTATAACTATATATTTAATGCAGGTCAAGTCCGTGTTCCAGCATTTGACAACACGTTATAAGTGGCTCATCCAGTCACAATTTAGAGTGATAACTTAATGTTTATAAATGTATTTTTGCATCACATAATACCTTTCCTCTGGGTTTGGTGGGAGACCTTGCCTCAGTCCGAAAGGGCTTAGAGGACAGTCGTCTTGTGCCGGTTCTGAAGACTCTTCTTCAACAGGAGACAAGCATCTGAGCTCTGCTGATGGTGCAACGTCTGCAATGCAAATCGAGATCTCTTGTAATATTATGACTCAACTTCCTGGCATAGTTTAGTGTACAAGAACTCAGGTAACCTGATCTTCGAGAAAAAAAGTAATGCAATTCACCTTTCCAACATTATGCAAGATATAAAGTCTTAGAAATGAACGTCTGCATTTTTAGTAGTAGTGACTTAAAAGTCGGCTTGCTGTGCAAATATATAATAAGGTGTGGCGAATCTTTTAAACAGGTCATGTCCTTTTGTTATAAAAGGCAATACTTGCCCTTCAGCTATTTTTTCTTTCTTTCACACATATCTGCTCAAGCTTGTCTGGACAAGCCACTAAATAAACCTATAATGTACAAGGTGTTTAGGACAGAATATCAATAACCATCAAATTTTTTCATGTACATTTGTTATAACTTGCATGGTGAAGTCAACACACCCACTATCGTCCTGCCTAAATATGCTCAGTTCTTATTATGATCTTTGCAAATAGATTTGACTGTGTCTTTAGCAGATTTTTTTTAAATGTTTGTTTGCTCTTTGTCCATTGTGTCAACCTTCCTGACATTTGATCTCTATCAATACACGCTCACTGAGTGCTCTATAAAAGAGTTAAACTTCAGTTGTCTTTGATGACTCCACTTTTGTCGAAAGCAGTTCGTGACATCAGACATTTATCTTCTCAACAGGTCGAGACTTGCACACTCAGGCGGCGGAAGGGCATTTCCTTGAAGTGTGAGGAGCTTTAAACGCTCTGCTTTGGGAGTACAGACATTTAACCTCTACACACTTTAGGAAGTGATTCAGACCAGGGATCTGTAAAATATGGAGAATTTAACCGACACGGACAACAACTGTCAGGAGAACATCGACAAAAGCAGAGCGCTGTATATTTTCTACTCTTCTGTGGTTGTGCTGGAGTTGATCTTGGGTCTCCTGCTGAACATTTCAGTCATCCATCTCTTCATCTTCAAGCTCAAGTTCTGGAAATCTAAAACCATTGACATTTTCCTGTTCAATCTGGTCCTGGCTGACATTTTGTTGCTGATTGGATTGCCTGTAAAGGCGTATAACTTCCAGCAATGTAGTGTAAATAAGGTAGTGTGCAAAGTACAGCTCTTTCTGCAGTTTCTCAACCGAGGAGCCAGCATCGCCTTCCTGACAATCATCTCCATTTATCGATATTTTAGCGTAGTCCATCCAGGGAAGAGGAAACTCCTAATGATTTTGAAACGATCACCTCAGATTTCTATATTCATCTGGGTGCTACTGGGAATTTTGACTATTCCGGCCATGTTGCAAAGTTTTATCAGGTGCAAAAGCAATGAAAATGATGAGGAATTCAACTATGTCGTTCTCCTGAGGGAAATTGTGTTTTTTACCCAGATTCTGATCCCTTTTTTTGTTCTTGTGTACTGCTCAATACGGATTATCAAAAGACTCAATCAGAGGTCGGTGGGTGACAAGACTAAGCTCCGGAGAGCGATGTTCCTCGTCACTTCTGTGGTTCTCGTGTTCGCGGTCTGCTTCTTGCCGTATGCCGTCACAAGAGCGGTGCAGCTGAAGATGAACGGGCTCGTAATGAAAGAGGAGAAAGTTGCTGTCGTTAAACTGTACGATGGGTTTATTTGTCTCTCTTATCTGAACTGTCTGCTGGATCCAATCCTGTACTGCCTGAGCAGCAGTAAATTTAAGAAGTTATACATGTCAATGTATCTCCCCTTTCTGCTGGAGAAGGAACAACCGGAAAGTTCAGACGACAACGCGGATGAGTGAACCGGAGCCGGCTGAAAAAGAGGATTCTTGGAAACACTGTTTAGGGGAATTTTTTTGTAAATTATTTGCAATTGTATTGTGTTTAATACATTTTGAAATAGTTGATTTGACACATCATGACATCATGTCCAAGACTTATTTATTTTTGAAATGTATATTTAAACAACAAAAAAATCAAAGTCTGGATTTTAGTTCAAAAATTTAAGGAATGTATATTGTCTCTATCTAATGCACTGTAAACATTTTAAATGACCATTTTGCCTTTATAGTTCATTCTAAATGGTCCTGTGTGACAATTTTAAATGCACAAATATTCTCCATGCATTCTCATTATGCATTCTACTCATGTCCTCATATTATTTTACCATTTAACAATTAATAAAATATGAGGTTATGAAAGCTGTATGCATAATAAGGACAAAATAATTAGTCATATGCCATTTAAGATAGTTTTAAATGAAGTAGCATGTCACACAGAAGCATTTTTAACAGCTTTATCTCCTGTTTACACAACGTGTCTTGCACATATTGGACATTCTGATGTGATGTATTCGTAAATGTGACTCATGATCTGTAGTTACAGACAGTTGTGGTTTCTCTTTAACTGGAAAGTTATGATTCTAGAGACTTTCTCTGTCAAGCACAGAGGAAGAAATGTCCAAGTTTTTGTTTTACTTGCATTCTATGTTACTATATATTTTTTTGCATGTATTATTATTGTTTTGGCTATTGATATGTAAGGTATTTTGAACTGATTTTTATTAAAACAGTATTATAAGATAAAGGACTTCTCGATACCATTGCTGTTATTGGTTGCCAGCAGAGCTTCTGACTTATTCTCAACCTGGCCAGAATATGAAGGTTTGGTTGAGCGTTTCTTGAAGGGATCTGAATTCTCAGTAGTGTTGTCGAGATGAGCTTCCGAAGCGCTCGGCGGTGTCTGGGCTTGCCAGTGCGCTAAGAATGTGGGAGATAAAATCAGCCCTGAAAGAGAAAGGAAGGTTCTGTAATGACCTGCAATAATCCCCACCAAGCCAGCACTGCAAATGCATACATCACTATATAAAGCTGAAAAAAGGTTGTAATGCAAATGCCACAGGCCTAAAAAACATAATGTCATTTGCATTACGCTTCCTGTAAGTATAATTTGAAAACTACAGCATTTCAGAAATGAAAACCTAAAGAATGAAGATACTTTCACAAAGATTTGTTTTTCCATCATAAACAGGCGTTAAATGCATTAGTGTTTCTCCGGTCATACCTGGACTGATGAGAGAGAGCAGTGTGTTCTGTTCCTGCAAAACCCTCTGCAACTGCGTCACCTGACGCTGAAGGAGAAGCTCGTTTCGGCCCGGATTCTGTTCAGACAGAGATATAAAAATCTAAATCTGTATTGAGATTCAAAATGTAAAGGTTATATACTGTATAATCTGCATCAAGTTAGAGTCACTAGTAAGTAACCATTCCACACTTCTTAAAAATATATATATAATTATTAGAATCAAACATTGACGGAGAAGAGTTTGTACCTTTGGGTTTTATTAATTTACAGTTATTTAGATAATCACAGTTAATCACTGAAATAAAAAATTGGACAATTCCTATTCTTAACGGAATATTTATTATAAATGATTCATCCATGCATATCACTTTTTATTTTTTCATTTTTTATTTTAATTAATGTGCCCTCATAATCTTTAAACAAAATAAAGCAGCGACATCTCTTTTACTGACGTGAGGCGGGACAACCTGTCACTCACATCAGATCCACCAATAGCAAACCACGAACATCCAATCATCCAATCAATTCCCCACAGAGAAAATCAAGTCCCGTTGTTTGTTTCCAATAAGAATGTTTGGGATGTGAGTGTGTGCAGTTTAACAAAAACGTTAAAGTATCGGCAAGTTATGTTTACCAAAGACATTATTTCACTCATAAACTAATAATAATATCTACTAACACTTTATTTTGATGCTCCTCTAACAGACGTTCTACTGACTAAAAGTAACTTTGCAAGTTAATGTCAACTTACTCCACTAAACCTTACCTAACAGTCTACTAATACTCTAATGAGAATGAGTTGACATTGCAAAGTTACTCAGTTGTCTAAAGTGGACCATCGAAATAAAGTGTAACCAAAGATAGTTTGAAACCAAAAGAATACGGATTGAATAAAAATATTTGTGATTTTATGTAACGATTTACAATTTTTTAAAATAAAATTCATGCAAAATGCACTGTAACATCTATTCAAAATGCAAATATCATGTGTAACATGTTTTTCAGAGTGAAAGTCAGGGCGCTTTAATATCAGAACATCTTTTCTGTGCGATTTCTTTATTTATATGCCATCTAAAGGTAGTTTTAGCTAAGACAATAGATTTCTGCAGAAACATTCATCTTATACATCTTACACAACTGGAAATTCCAACTTGCACATTATTGACTGTGATTCTAAAGGCCACATTCAGCATTCACCATGTCCACTAACTCATTATTAAACAATACAGATTAATAAAAATGTAAATACCAAAAGAGACTGACCTCCGGAGGGGATCTTTGAGACATTATATGTTGGGCGGGTTGGCAGACGGCTCTGCGTATTTCAGATTTCCGCTGTTCCACAAACGCCTCCCGACTCACAGACTCAGATGGAAAACTGTGGTCAGATTCACTGGTTGGAGGTCGTTGGCAGATCGACTGGTTTTCTTCATGATGCTGGACAACAGAGCCGACAGACTGAGACCCCAAACTGTCTGTCTTTGGGCTTAAACTTGTTTCTACCACAGTTCGGTTTTGGGGAATTTCTGCAGACATTGCCCTCAAATTTGACTGTAGAACTTTGGGGAAAGATGTTTGATCGTTGTTATGAAATCAATATAGCATTAGTTTCAGATAAACAAATCAAGCAAACTAAAACAAAATCAATATAATCCTAATAAATCTTAAAATGTCATGCCCTGAACAACTTAATTCAACTCCATGTAAACAAATAACTGAAACACATAATCTGTGCGATTTAACGTCGATAAAACTACAACTTACCTTGATCAAATCTTTAATCTGGTTAAAGCAAGCAATGAGGATATACATGTGCAGACTTGTGCACACCATGCAGTTTCAACTGTACTTCAGTAGTTATAGTAACTGTAAACAGTGGACGTTGATACCAGATTAAAATGACAAACCTTGACAGTTTTGCTGACTGGGGTAGATTGAGGAAAACAAGCTAAAAATCTAGTGTATTTTTCTTAGACCGCATGTTTTTTTTCCCTATTGCATAATTTTTTCCTTTTTGGCTTATTTTGCTGTTATTCCTTCTATTTCCCCTTCAGTTCAAATCTTGATTACACTAGTATTTTTCTTATGGTTGCTTGGCTCAACGTTCACAATTGCAAAATTAGGCTGTTCTGTTTGTGTATTGATAGGATGGCTCCTAGTCTCTCAGTTGATAATTAACTTGTTGATTTGTGACACTGATGAGAATATTCTTTTAAGGAGGATTGAATTGATATGTATTCAATTTCATTATTTTAAACCTGTATTAAAACATTGAAATTAAATACATTATTTTGCCGGGTCTTAAGGAACAATCTAGTCATTTCTTTAATCGATTGCTTTATAATTGATGACTGTCTCTGCCTATCCCTTCTTCTCTACTTTATTTCTCATAGTTTTTTAAATCAATGCAAATTTAGTACCAAACCAATATGAAGATGTTAATCAAATTGAAAAAGTCCAGCTCTGATAAATCATGTGATCAGAAACCGTAATGGTGGGTTCAAACGCACTGATCGACAAACACTATTTGACCTGGTCCATGTCCTTGTTAGGACAATGATTGACTGATGAGTGACGGCCCTATGATGTTTGTTGTACTGACATGTTTATAAGATTGAAAACCTCTCAAAGTCCCTGCCTGTCAATGCTCCAACATGAAGGTTCACAAAGCTGTTCTTTTACTTAGTCTATTACTTTTTACAGGTAAGCCAACAGATATTTATTCATAGCGCCTTAATTATTAGGCTATTTCTGCGATCTATAAATTAACAAAAATAAAATGAACTGAGTAAAACCTACACCTTATAGTATTCATTTTTCGGTATATCATTAACAACTCATGTTACCTTCAGATTTCCCAAGAGCCCAGACCGAAAGCACAGGTAAGTAAATCTGGTCATCTGCAAATTTGTTCTTCCAATTCCTGTTTTGATACATAGTTCTGTTGATCAAGTTTCAGAGCTTTATATTTTAGTAAAAGTCTGTAGTACAGTTGGTAAGGGCTTACATGGGCTCTTGTTTAGGATAGTTTTGCTTTGTTGGTTTCATTGAATCTAGATAGCACTTCATCAACATCGGTAATCATGTGTTTGTGATTAGAAGCTTAACTTGATCTTTTTGCCACACTTGTTTACATTCTACAGATGTTCTGGAAGCATATATTAAAACAGATGGGGCCTGGATAGTGAAATTGCCTAAAGGTCAATACACTGTGAAAACAGTGGAAGATTGTGCCGCCAAGTGCGACAAAGAGACTTCCTTCACATGCAGGTGCAAGTCAGACCATAACTATAACTCTCAAAATATATTGTGTTGCACTAGTGCAGACCGATCTGATGTTAGCGAGCAATGACACATGTTTTATTCCGCTCTATTATGTTAAAACACTGGGTATATATGTGCTTTGCAGGTCCTTTTTGTACATCGAAAAAGATCAGGACTGCATTACATTACCTGCCAACTCAAAAACTGATCGGATACTGCGAAGAATGAGTGCTGTTCTCTATGAGAAAAAGGGTAAGATTTTATAACCCAATCTATTTGTTCACTTTACAGATTTGAAAGTTTAATAGCAGATGATAAATTATGAATTATATTCAGCATGCATTACTCTTATTATAAATTATAATTATAACTGGTTACGCTTTTCCTTCTTGTTGTTTTTCAAAAGTCTACCCGAGTTAATATTTAATCTAGATTTAACAAAGTGTAGTTTGTTCCATTTCAGTAAACAAAGTAAAGAGGATTATATGAAAATCTATCGTCCAATGAGGGATTTCTCATTCAAGTGCAAATTTATCAAGTACTGTCTAGGTTCAACAATGAGAAATGTTTCAGTTTTGGATGGCTCAAAATATACCTGATGGATGTTGTCTTAACAAGCATACTTTAGGTCAATGGTTCTCTACTGGTTATGCTTTAGGACCCAGATATTTAGATACATTTACAATCATGAATAGTAGTAATATCCTTAAACTCAAACATTTTAAAATTGCCACAAACTGCATAAGACCATCAATGTAGAAAATGATTGACAAAACATAGGTTGATTATAAAAATAGACGATTGTTTAAATGCATAAAGAGCAGAAGTGTAATTTACTGGGCTAACCCTTGGCTATCGCATGAAACAAACACTGAGTCAAAATAATGTAGAACTTGTTTCACCATATGTTGACATCAATAGATTTTGCCCAACCTTTGATCTAAAAAGCCAATATCTTTTGCCATCTTAACTAAAGCACTTATTTTTTAAATCACATTTCAGTATTAGCATTTACCATATTTCCCTTATGTCAGAAAAGACATGAGACCCATTTTTGTATCACAAACTACATACCTTGTGAGAACTACTGAACAGTAACTACCATTAGGGAAATTAATACATCATCATCAGTACTGTATCAACATCAAACTAAATGAGTGTAATAGCTTGTACTAGCTACAATTAATGTGTTTTTAAGTATGTTATAATGAATGCATTGAATTCCTTCATACAGAGTACTTACTGGAATGCGTGAATGGCATTGGCATGGACTACAGAGGGACAAAATCCCAGACAAAATCAGGAAAAACATGTCAGCGATGGGAGGGATCTTTCCCCCATGTGCCAAAGTACATGTCTTAATTTGAATTTTTCAATTGTTATGCTGTAAAAGAGAAAAGAGCTTTAGGAAATACAGAAACTACAGTGGTAAAGTCAGCCAATTAACCTCAATAGTAACTTTCTACAGCATATCACCAAGGACACATCCAAAAGCTGACTTGGAGTCCAACTTTTGTCGAAACCCGGATGGAGACCAGGGGGGTCCCTGGTGCTACACTACAGATCCACAGAAGCGATGGGAGAACTGCGATATCCAAGACTGCACAGGTACTTTTAGCAAAAAAAACCCCCGCTAAATCTTGTGGGCTAACATACTGATGTGTAAATCTCATGCAAAAGTTAACCTAATTATGAAGTGCACTTGAGGTGAGCACTCTGAAGTGAGCAGGGCATTAGCTGTCACTGCCACTTTATCCATCTATATTCTGACCATTCTTAAATCCATATTTACAGTATTTCAACTTGTATACAGTCTATTTGTGCAGCATTTGATAAAACTGGATTTAAATCCCTGGGAACATCACAACAATAATAATTAGTCTAGGCGTTGAAATAAATCAAGAAGATGTGCCACCCAGAATCATGTATTCGTAAAAGAGAAGATTAGTTGCCTAAGACGTCTGTGCACATTTCACTAACGGCCTTGTGGAAAAGCCTTTCGTGAAGGGATTCAGTTGCCCACTTTCATTTGAAGCAACCTTTTGAAGCAATGTACAAGAATGCAAAAAACAGTTCGGAATTTGTCCCTTGAATCTGCTCTTTAATATCTCCAGAGGAATGTATACAGTGCAGTGGAGAAAACTACAGGGGCAAGATCTCCACTACTGTGAGTGGATTTACCTGCCAACGCTGGGACTCGCAAAAACCCCACAACCATGGTTACATCCCTTCAGCGTGAGACATTATAATTTATAGCACAAATGAGATATGGTTTATTTTGTGCATATTTTGACTATGGTCTGCCTTTTGCAGTCTTCCTGATAAGTACTTGGAAGAGAACTATTGCAGGAACCCCGATGGAGAGCCAAGGCCCTGGTGCTTTACCACCAGTCCATCCAAACGTTGGGAATCCTGCTCCATTCCACGATGTGGTAAGAAATGTTCTTGTCAATCTGTAACACAAAGTTGTGCTTCAAATGATTAGTTCATCATTAACTGGTCACCGTTCTCTTGTAGCAACGGAACCACCCACAATTGTACCAGAGCTTACCTGTACAAGTGGAGAAGGTAGCTCCTACAGGGGCACCATTGCGGTGACGGTCTCAGGAAAAACTTGCCAGGACTGGGCTTCCCAAAGTCCCCAAAAGCATTCCAGAACTCCAGAGAATTACCCATGCAAGTAAGCATCCACATGATGGATTTGATTAACTGGTTTTGAGAGACATTCAGGTTTTGATTAATTTCCCAATGGTGTCAAATCCCACACATGGAGGACCACCTTTGTGCTGAGCAGCTAATCATGGTGTTCAAGATTACTTGAAAATTACAGGCAAGTGTTTGATCAGAGTTGGAACTAAACTCTGCAGGACAAAGCCCTTTCCAGAGCTCCAACCCCATTTAGCACACATGAAAGGTCTTCAGGATTACTAGAAACTTCAAGGCAAACGTGTTGGAGTCAAACTCTGCAGGACAGGGCCCTCCAGGATTTGACACAGTTAAACTAGAAGAACTAAGTAGACAGACTTCTTCAAAGTCTGAATTATTTTGTAGGGGAAAGCTGTGAAATGTTATGCCAAACACATGCACAATATTGACTGCACAGGGAATACAAATAAAGTTTGTTTCCATCCCAGAGGCCTTGATGGGAGCTACTGCAGAAACCCTGATAATGAAAGAAGTCCATGGTGTTACACCACAGATCCAGAGACCCGCTGGGAGTACTGCAGTGTGCCAAGTTGTGGAGATCAACCTAGACCTGGTCGGTTTTAAAGGAGCCATTACAAACCATATAACATTAAATGTAGATTATGATGTGCTTTTTTTGTATGTTACTTCACATGCCCCTAGAACTGGTGAAAGAGTATAACGTAAATATTTGATTCCCAGAGGAGCCGGTGATCCCTGAGGGTGAAGGATGTTATGAAGGTGATGGAACCTCCTACCGTGGTGCCATGTCAGAGACCATCAGTGGAAAGAAATGTCAGTTCTGGACATCCATGGAACCTCATCGACATTCCAAAACACCTCAGGATTTCCCTAAAGCGTAAGACACTACACTGAACTACACCTTGAACTGTTGCGACTTTTGACTCCACTGATTTCCCCTCTGGCCCGTGCCATGATTTCACCCATCATGCAGAGATCTGAGGAGGAACCTGTGCAGGAATCCAGATGGTGACCGAGCCCCTTGGTGCTACACCACAGATCCCACAGTTCGGTGGGAGTATTGCAACATCGAGAGGTGTGAAAAGCCCAGCTCACGGGAGCCTCCTACCAAACCATCAGGGGCTGCAGTTTCTCCATCTATTTCTCCATCTATTTCTCCACCAACTTCTCTGGAAATAGGTTCATCCACCTACAAGCTAACAGATTATATCAAATTTCAAGAGAACTACAGCATTGACTAAGGGAGGATGTGAGATACAACGTGCTTTGTTTCTTTTACAAGATTGTAAGGTTGGTAACGGAGCAAGTTACCGGGGTCCCACATCCACTACTATTATGGGAGTGACCTGCCAAGCATGGAGTTCTATGACCCCCCATCAGCATGCCAGTTTTACCTCTGAAACGCATCCAGACAAGGGTCTAGAGTCAAATGTAGGTCTATGTAGAATTTCAAGCATTTTTTCCAGGCAGTTCCGGACATTCTAACACCTTTTTTACTTGATTACACAATTAGCAATGCAGAAACCCAGACAGTGATGTGAACGGACCTTGGTGCTATACAACAGACCGAGCTAAGAAGTGGGATTACTGTCAGATCCCAGACTGTGGTAACTGTTCTTAATATTCCTCTTGGAAATGCTTGACTCCAATGGCAAGGATTGTTGTTTTCCAGGCGATCAAATATCCTTCCTATGTAAGATACATGACATTCCTTTCTAATCAGATGGCCTGAAATGCGGACAACCAGCAACGAAACCCAAACGGTGCTTTGGGCGGATCGTTGGGGGATGTGTTTCCAAAGCCCACTCCTGGCCTTGGCAAATCAGTCTTCGAACCAGGTATACCAACAAGCCACCCTCCTCTGCCTATGTATTTATTTCCAGGCTCAGATGAATTGTAGTTATAAACTGTAAATTTCTGTCATGCCAGGACCAAAATCCATTTTTGTGGTGGAACGCTAATTGATGCACAATGGGTTCTAACTGCAGCTCACTGCCTAGAGAGGTGAGTGACTTTTTTTATTGTTTGAGGAGACAAAAATGCACAAAAAAGGGTTGAAAGTTTTGCCAAAGTTTAGAAGTAGAACAGCACAGTGGTTCCCACTCCACTACTGGGGATTCACAACACTGTACATTTTAAGTGTCTGTGGACTCCCTGAAAATGTGTTGGAGTTGACAACCATGTACTCCACCATAGATATATACACCAGATGTCGCCTTGGGGTTCTAAGCATGCGTCAAAACCGCCGCCATCTTGGAACAGGGGTCTTGTCATAGGAAGTAGCTAGGTAACACTGAATTCATGGATGATGCCGGACTTTTGTGCTGCGTATGGATGTTCACACGAAATCTAGTGTATATATCTATGGTACTCCACTAGCATATAGATGACCTCAAAGCCCCAAAGAGACATGGAAAAAAAAAACACAAAACTCTTTAATGGGGTCTTTATGCTGCAAATGGTTAAATGTGTTCGTACCACTATGCAGGTCTGAGAGTCCATCTGCCTACAAAATCTTCCTTGGAGTCCACACAGAACGTGCAAATGAACCATCCAAACAGGAGCGAGATGTTTCGAAGATTATTAAAGGGCCAGCTGGAACTGACATCGCTCTTCTCAAGCTGGACAGGTTAGAGTATTCTGTGTGCAACTGTTGCCATTGCAATTGAAACAACACTCTGAATCTGGTGAAGTGTTTAACGTTTTGTTTGTTTATACTTTGTCGTATCCCAGTTTAGTTATACAGATAAAAGAATGAGTAAGTGATTCAACAGTTGATTCCCCATCACATGAATTTTAGATGGGATTGTCTGTACATTGGAGTAATGGCAGATGGAGAGTGTTGAGGAATCCTTATTGTCTTGGCAATTCCATTTGGTTACACTAGTGGCACAATTCTTCTCGTTTAAAAGTGGGATCAGTAGTTTTTGAAAATCACTTTTGAAAACTGTCGGACCGACTACCAAAACACACTTGTAACCAATCAGGCTCCCAAAGTGTGTCTGAAAAGTAAGATTGTTTCCTTTGGTTCCTCGTTTAGTGAACAATATAACCCCCTATTGTTATATTTGTAATATATTCGTTACTATGACTGTCATGCTCCTGCTATCGAGTTGATCATGATAACTTAGTGGGTGTTGAGCGTCGTCTTCCACGTGAAACGGACCTGAACCATTGACGCGTTAAAACATACATTACTACCAAAACACATTCGACATGGATTACCATAGAAACACATTGCTTTCACTAACCACTTTAGTCGCTGCCTGGGTTACGGTCGCGTACTTAAGTGTAGGGTGGAGCTATCAAATTAGGGGCGAGATCATTTTGGGGTTGGGGCGTGTTTGTTTCAACATTGGCCAAAAGTGTTTTTCAAAAACTGATCCCACCTTTAAGTATTATTTAATCACTGTGGTGCTAAATGCAGTTTTGGCTTTTGAAACGATAACCTCATTTTATTTATAATGACATTACGAAGGAAAACTAATTTTGTCTGATTTTAGGCCTGCATTAATAAATGATAAGGTATTACCTGCGTGCCTACCAGAAAAGGACTACATTGTACCAAGCAATACTGAATGCTATGTTACAGGCTGGGGGGAGACGCAGGGTAGGTCACTTTAACAAGTCGGTATAGCGAAATGGATTCTTTATCAAATATCTTTACTGTCTTACTCGATAAACATGACTGATTATTGATTTAAGATTTCGCAGTGTTCATAGCTTCAAGACCTTCTGTATCCATAGGAACCGGTGGAGAAGGTGTCCTGAAAGAAACCGGCTTCCCTGTAATTGAGAACAAAGTCTGCAACCGTGCATCTTTTTTGAATGGCCGCGTGAAGGAGCATGAGATGTGTGCCGGAAACATAGAAGGTGGAACTGACAGTTGTCAGGTAAGGGAGCTTACAATATTTAGGTTCAGACACCTCACTGGCTCTGATTTAAACCCCAGTAAGCTGCCTACCTAGGCACCACTTTTAGCTTAGCATTTAGCATTTTGTCCCAAATGACGCAATATACACTATGCACTTACAGTATACACTATGTACTTATGAACTTACAGTATACACTATGTACTTATGAACTATGTACTCATCCGTGTAGTGTAGAAATTTTATAAGGTTATTTTGTCATTCAGCTTTGGAGTCTGATGCCCCTCCCCCTCCCCTACGCAATTAAAGTTGTGACAGTTGAAGTGCATGAAGTGTCCAATAACATTTAGTTTCTTTCCATTCATTTAGTGCATTATCCAGGTAGGCCAATTTAAAGTGCACTTTTTCTTTTTGGAATTTTCAGTGTGAACACACTACTTGCACGGTTTATACTTAAAAACATGATAGAATAGTGCACAAGTACGCAAATTGGGTCGCACCTTATAAATACAAACAGATGTAGCCATGTACAAATGCCTTGAAGGAAGCATTGCAAGTATTTGTCACTGATAAAGCAACCCTAAGAATACATTTATTCAACATCTGAATATACTGTTAGACAATAGTTTTATCCAATTAAGAAAATGACTAAATACTTGCATATACTAAGAATCATTAGCAGCATATAATATCCCACAATTGCAATATAAGGCTTTAAGTAGCCTACTTCATGTGGGGAGCACTATTTGTGTGGCATGCTAGAGGTTTGGAACAGAGCCACTGATTTTCCATGTAAGTTGTTATCATTTTGATCACGACATGCTTAACTGCTTTACCTTGCTCCTTGTTTTTGCTTAAATGAATAAATGATGTTAGCTAAAACTGCATGATATGTATTGTCTTAAGCCGGTGCACACTATACGATTTTGGCCACGATTTGGCCGTCTGAGACAAATTTTGCAAATCCTAAAAGAATCCTATGATCGTTAGTTTGACATGTTCACCGACAGCCCATTAATGAGCGTTGCGATCAAATTTTACCTCCGAGGAAATTCTGGCAGTGTCAGATTTGACTCGCAGTCCTGCAGTGTGACTTCTCCTACGACGACAGTCAAATTGTCTTCGTTTTTTAAGATAAGCCATGACCAAAATTAACGTTAGAGATTTCTTTGTAGCCTCCATTTCAATCCCGCGTGTAATGTAGCTGACAGTCACCAAACGCGTCATAGATAGATGATGTAAAACTCAAGACAAGTTTTCTTGCATGCGTCCGTTTTTAACGTGTCTTGACTGCCGTACAGTCTGAAATTAATGACAACTGGGATTTTACAGTGTCACATGGATTACAACGATGATCATGTTCATACAGTTTGACAAGCAGCATTCGTAAAGGACTATTATAAATCACAGTGTGCACCGGCTTTAGAACTGCATTTCTGAAATATGGACATTCCTCTGACACAGTCACCTGATAACAGATTACTCTTACTCGTAAAGTAGAAACATGCATTTTCAGTGAAGCTGCTTTGAAACGATATGTATGGTGAAAAGCGCTATACATAATATGAATTGTGTCTTTAAAGGAATAGTTCACCCCAAAATTCTATATTTTATTACAGACTAATCATTAACTCAACCTCATGTTCCAATCCTTTAGAACTTTCTTTCACAAGTGAGATTTGAGACCTACAATAAAGTGAAAGATTTGAAGTGAATGACTTAAATTGTGCCGTGTTCCTCACGTATACAGGGTGACAGCGGAGGGCCGCTCGTCTGCTACGCACAGAACACCTTCGTCCTTCAGGGAGTGACGTCGTGGGGTCTAGGCTGCGCTAACGCCATGAAACCTGGAGTGTATACTCGCGTCTCCAAGTTTGTCAGCTGGATTGAACGCAGTATGAAAGAAAACTGAGAATTAGTTGGATTAGTTGAATGATGTGCAGCGGAATTTAAGTTAACAATGATAATAAAATAATTAAATGAATTTTTATTGGTGCATAAGCCGTTTTAAAGTTTAAGTAACAGACCCTGTTCATATGTTCAGTTTTGCAAACTGTCAAGCCCACTTTCAGTCTGTACGCTTATATGCACAAGCCGGATGTGTTTCAGTTTGAGGCAGTCCCCAGTGAACATGTTTTATTACAGAACTCTTCAAAGAACCAAAAATGTAATGAGATTTAAAAAATAAATAAAAATGTTTTCCTACATTAAAGCGATGGTAAACATCTTTGGAGAAAGTCTCTTTATTTGTGCTCCACAATAAAAAAATGTTTTTCTGTTACGTTAACAATGCTCTAAAATGTCAAAACCCTAGTAAGTGAAAGAAAAAATAAGTACAATTTACTATTATTATGAATAATTTAAGCCAACATTTAGAATAAATATATACAAAGACATTTTTATTAGGAATTATTTTAAATGGTTTTAAATAAACATTTTTGTCAAAAACAAGCATTTAAAGAAATGTAAAATCAAAACAATAACTATTTTATATATATATATATATCGTACAGTAACTACAGTCAATGATAAATCATTAGTTTGGGAACAATAATTACATAATTACACAGCAGCGGAAAATCATTGGTCCTTTGATTAGATTGCTACATATTTTATAACGTTATCAGCTTGATTACTAAATCAAATTCATATTTTATTATTTCATTAACTTTTGGAATGACAAAACTTGTTGATTAATGAGAAATGGTTTTCAGTTTGTATAATTTAGATGAAATCCTGAAAGGGGAAGGGATAAGCAGCATCAGACTGCTGTCACTTCTTTGTTGGATGTCAGATCAGCGGGCAGCAAATTCTCTAGCTGTTGACCTTTTAGATGGTTTTCTTTGTTTCTGCATGTACAGTTCACATTTGTGAAGAAAGGTTCAAGGTGACAAATGTTGCATGGTGAATATGTGCAGTAAAACCTCACCTCTTTGGACATTCAATGTCTTCAATGGTTTCTGGAAGAGGCACACCTTTGGTTTCAGGTAACAGAAGAACCAGTCCACCAGCCACGAACGCAAGCGCACCTGTGAGAGAGAACACGGACTTCACCAACCTCACACTGAGCGAGAACATGCTCAACATCACATCACATGGTTGCTGTCACACAATTATTTTAAAGGGGGGCACCAGTGAAAGTCATGCTAAGATGTGACCAATGGAAAACCCTTTTAATAGTAGTTGTTAATACAAATACTAGAGTTATAGTTTCTGTGTAGCATTCCAATGGGACTTGGGTTCAAACAATAATCCCTCATTTGCTTTGTAATAAACAAAACATTTGACTGGAACATCCACTGAGGAAATGTTGGTCCAAGAGGGTCAAAGTTCGTCTGGTTAGCATGATCCTACTAGCCCCTGTTTGTAGATGCTGTAACTACAACCTTGAAAAATAAATAAGGTGTATATCTATACATTAATGTATAATTGATCAATATATTATGGATAATTTCTTTTACAAGTAACAATTAACATTTTATATACTATATGTATATATATATATTTTTTTTTTTTATTATTATTTTTTTATTGAGTGCTGCCTTTGACGGGACGGTAAAACCAAAAATGTTCAAGTTGTCCTTCTCAGGTTGTTCCTGTTGAACACAAAAGAAGACATTTTGAAGAATATTGGTAACCAAACAGTTTCTGGTGCCCATTGACTTCCAACGTATTTTTTTCCTACACTATGGAAATCAATGGGGACCAGCAACTCTTTGGTTACCAATATTCTTCAAAATGTCTCCTTTTGTGTTCAACAGAACAAAGAAACTTATACATGTTTAAAACAATGTAAATGATGACAAAGTTTTCATTTTTGGGTGAACACATGAGTGAAGTGTTTGGGACGGTGTGTGTTCTTGTGGTGAATCAGTCATTCAGCTGTCAGGATGTCATTTCCAGCATTTTGTAATTACTTGCATTCGGTGCTCTCCCAAACAACACAAACAAATCAGTCTGACTGTATGTGAAATAAAAATATTGTATGTTTTTGTACCGAAAATGATAAGAGGTAGCTCTAGCCAGATGACAGAAAGCCTGTAGAGCAGGAAGGGCGCTATAATCCCTCCGATGTCACACAGTGTGGAACAGACCGATACACCCAGATTTCTGCAGCCAAACAACGTCATATACAGTAGCATTATTGACCAACCTGACCACAAACTACATTCTAGAAATTATATACTGATTCTTCATGTGTTATACACTACATGCAATGCATAATGCAAGATAAATGCAATATAACTCACCTGATAACAGTGGGATACAGTTCAGTATTCACAAACACTACCATTTCAAAAGCCATAGTGATGCCCAGCCTTCCAACACAAGCAACAGCACTTTTTAACCAGAACATACCTGTGGAAGATGCAAAATTTAAAGTATTCATACATATATCACCCTTTTTCAGTCAACTTCGATTAACCACAAATGGTCACTCACTGTTGGGGATGAATGCTGTGATTAAACAAGCCGCTCCTGCCACGATATTCGCAGTTGCAAAAGGAAGCCGCCGTCCGATCCGCTCGATAGTGAGAAGGATGAGGAAAGCTGCTGGCAATTCCACGATTCCAGATATGAGGAAGTCCACATACACGTTTCCTCCGAGGATTCCCAGCCTCATTATAAGACCCTGGTAAACCACAGCGCTGGTGAACCTACAACATGAGGTTACAGATTAATGTTCGCTGTTTAATGCACTTAATGTGGTGTTTAGGGTCTGACGTACCAGTTGAAACTAAGGATGAACGTGTATCTTCTCAGTTTGGAAGTCTTGAACAGATCCATGAAAGAAGCAGTTGAGACAGACTCTGTGTTTTCACCTGACAGTGTCTGAAGGATGAATGTGGGCATTTAAGAGACATTTGGGCATTTGGTATTAAATGTATGCTCCTCATCTATGCGTATATTTTGTACCTCAATATTCTTGGACAGTGTTTTCTTGTTCTCTTTGGCTATCATTTTTGTGATCTCCAGTGCTTCGGATCTCTTATTTTGGCTGAGGAGCCATCTTGGTGATTCTGGGATAAACCTGAAAAAGTGTATTTAAATAATGCAACATGGCTACATTTATCTAACAATTGTGTAACACAAAAATATTTAACTACACGTATACAGAATCCTAAATGAAAAACGTGCTTAAGATTGTTCTTTGTGTTCATCCAGAAAGCAGCCATGTCATTACAGTTTGGAGAGAATAATTCAAATGTTAAAATGTTACAGTATAATGTTCATCTGTTATAGAGCAATCGTTTGAACCAAATGCTTAAAAAATACATTTTCAGATGAAACTGCACATATCAGATAGATACACTATACACTATCGTTTAAAAGTTTGGGTTAGATAAGTTTCTTATTCTCATCAAGGCAGCATTTACATTAAATTGTAATAATATTTCAAAATATTACTGTTTTTACTGTAATTTTTTAAATTTATTTTAAAATGTAATTTATTCCTATGATGACAAAGCTGAATTTTCAGCGTCATTAATCTCAAGTCTTCAGCTGATTTGCAGATCAAGAAACATTTATTCCTAAAAATGTTAAAAACAGTTGTGCCACTTAATATTTTTGTGGAAACCAAAAGAACAGCGTTTATTTAAAACATAAATCACATTATAAATGTCTTTACTGTCACTTTTGAACAATTGAATGAGTCCTTGCTGAATACAATTATTCAATTCTTGCCAAAAATGTTACTGACTTTTTAACTTTTTTAATGTTACCCAAACATTTGAAAGGAAGTGTATCTTGAGGATATACGTGTGCTATAAAAAGTACTGGGTAAAAATACAACAGTTCTTGTATCATAGTTTATATTTAATCTGGAATATTCTTTCAAGTTTTATAAAGGTGGGTTGGTGAAGATTATAAAATGACAATATATTAATACAAATTTGCACACAAACAAGTTAATAAATCTGGAAAACTCAATCAATTAAGTGCCGCCTACTGAAGATTCTGCCTGTACTGCACATAATGCACAGGCCCTTACCAATAGTAAGTCAGGAAGAAGATGTAAGGAACGGTGAAGACCACTTGCAGCCAGCGCCAGTTCGGGATGAGGTAAGCTAAGAGAGGAAGGATGAGGATGCCGATGCTGAATAACATCTGATAGGTCACTCCCACCGTCCTCCTATAGTCCACCCCGACCAGCTCTGTGACTGTAGACACGCAAGAAGAGTTATGGATACTATGAGGATATCAAGAACACAAAAACTGCGGTAAACATTTCAGTCAAGAACACTGACCGATCCGATCATTAGGAGACCATAACTATGGAAGTACAATTAGCTCCACACAGAAACGTATTTCATTTAAGTGTGATTAAATAACTGAAAAATGTTTAGATCGGCTACTTAGCACGTATCCAACCATCCAGCCGCCCTTCACCCCGAAGCCGAAGAGGACCCGGAACACCAGCAGGGCGATGTAGTTCGGAGACGTGGCCACCAGAATCCCTGTCACTGCGATGAAGAAGTTGGTCATCAGGAAACTCTTCATTCTGCCATATCTGAAAGAAAACAGGCAGAACAATTCATAATTAGATGGTTACTGAAACATTTATGTTGACATGCCAAAAAAAAAAAAAAGATTTGGTTTTAATTTGGAAAACTGCTTGATAACAATTTATTTTACCGTTCAAACGTTTAGGGTCGGTAAGACAAGTCTCCAAAGCTCACCAACACTTAAAAATAAAGGTTCTTTATTGGCATCTATAGTTCCATGAAGAACCTTTAATATCCAATAAATCGTTCCATTGCACAGAAGGTCCTTTATAGTAGAAAAGCTTCTTCACACTAAGAAAAAAATGGTTCTTTTAAGGTTCTGAAAGGTTCTTTCAAAGAACCTTTGAAAGGTTCTTACCTTTTCAAGGTAGTGAGGAAACGCGCTCTGTAGCGCTGTGTGTTCGCTGTCGGCTACGCTAGAAACATGACCACACAATATGTCGACCTCCATAGAAGGGGGCGCCCGCGGTTATGGAGATATAAATGCCTCATTCTAAGCTAATAAAAACATAACGGTTCATTATGCAAGGTCTTTATACACCACTGAAAACATAGTTATGGATCTTATATTGCATTTCTGTCAATAGATCCTCAGAAATATTACACATTGCACCTTTGAGGAGCTTTAGAAATGTTTTTCTAGAAACCAAGTAAAAAAAAAAAGACCCATGTGATGGTAAAAAAAAAAAAAAAGATAAAAAGTGTCTGTCATAGCCTACTTGTCTGCCATGTATCCAATTGCAATGCTGCCCACTAAGAAACCAACACCGAGCGTGGCCTGGAACATGTCAGCATACCAGGCGTCTGCACACACTAGATCAAACTGCAACACACAGGTCTCATAAGACATTTTGTTCTATTCATTCACACAATTTCCACCAAAATAAAGTCTTGTTTTGTGATCACCTCAGTGACAAATGACTGTCTTCCCTTATAGTCGTACTCCCAGCCATCTGGACAGCCCGTCGTAGTAGAGAGCTGGGCCTGGACAAAGTCACTTTCTGGATTGTCGCAGGAGAGACCAGTGGCGTTCCAGTCCATGTCGAACCTCTCGCACTGACTGTACGTCAGCCCTGCGGAGCCGTTCATCTGGGGTACGGTGGCCCTGCGTGCGTCTTGAAGGGTCCAGCCGCATCTCTCCCGGATCTCACTGACGCCAGGGTCACGGCACCAATGCTCCGGGGTGAAGCCCTGGAACACAATCCCCACATAGACGAAAGAAAACGGTATGGAGACCAAACTGAAAATGGTAAAAATTCGCATTTGGCACCGACCAAACGCGCCGACCTCCTCTAAGATGTCATCGAAAGTGGCCATAGTCAATGTATGTCTACGGTGGAGGCGTCCACAGCTTTAGAAAGAGGTCTGCTAAGAGGAGCACAGAATATTTACACACAGCTGGTTGACCGAAAGTCCAGAGGAGGTTGAAACTTGATATATTCGTGCTGTAACTGACCAATGACATGCTGAGATGGGACAGGGGCCACAAAGTTACAGTTTAACCCCAGTGACATCTGAAGCCCGTTATGCAATTTGTCACTGTATAATTTCTGTTCAGCAAGTGTTGTATGAAAACTGTTGAGTAAGTGTTAAGTAAACCTCTATTTTATTTGATCCCATTTCCAATGAGAAAAGCGGCACTTTTTTTACCCTAAAGCAACCTAATCTTGTTTACTAAGCAGTTTGCCGTGAACTACATTTTTCTAAATTTTGATCATTAAAATACAGTTAAATATTAGAGGAAAAACTTTAAACAAACTTTAAACAAACATTAGAAATGTTGCATTGTAAACTAAAAGCTAAAGCACTAAAATTACTAACTGGAAATAAAAAAAAACTATAAATAAATAAAATATAACCAGAAAATCTACTCACCATTAGATGAAAACAAACTAATATACATTTATTCATTTAGCTGACGCTTTTATCCAAAGCGAGTTACAATTACTATATCTCAGAGGTCGCACGCCTCTGGAGCAACTAGGGGTTAAGTGTCTTGCTCAGGGACACATTGGTGTCTCACAGTGGATTCGAACCCGGGTCTCTCACACCAAAGGCATGTGTCTTATCCACTGCACCATCACCACCAACGTTTATAAAATTATAAACGTTGCAATGGCAATTAACTGAAATAGGTTTAAGTTAAATTAAGTTTAAGCACTAAAATTGCTAACTGGAAAATAAAATAAAACTGAAAAAATGTGTGGAATAATAATGTAAAAAAATAAATCATAAAATGACTAAAATTAACCCAAAAGTTAAATGAAAACTAATATATATATATATATATATATATATATATATATATATATATATATATAAATTGAAATAAATTATAAACTACATCTACTCAATATTAGATGAAATACAAAATAATATTATAAATGTTGCAAAGGCAATTAACTGAAATAGGTTTAAGCTAAATTAAGTTTAAGCACTTAAATTGCTGACTGGAAAAACTAAATTGAACAAACTAAAACTAAAACTAAAACTGAAAAAATAAATAAAATAAATAATAATAATAATATTTAAAAAAACTAAAATCACAAAAATTAACCCAAAAATTTAAATGAAAACTGCAAATATAAAACTAAAAGCTAGTTCAAAATATTTATAAAAACTATAATCATACATAATGTTAAAATTATACTGGACCAAATTCACAGCGACACCATCATTATCAACAGCCGTGTGATGTTTCATTTGCTTGAGCGAGAATCAGTTTCTGGCCTCAGACTAGTTACAGTAGTTTCTGGCCTCAGACTAGTTAGAATAGTTTCTGCCCTCAGACTAGTTACAGTAGTTTCTGCTGGCCTCAGACTAGTTACAGTAGTTTCTGCCCTCAGACTAGTTACAGTAGTTTCTGGCCTCAGACTAGTTAGAGTAGTTTCTGCCCTCAGACTAGTTACAGTAGTTTCTGCTGGCCTCAGACTAGTTACAGTAGTTTCTGCCCTCAGACTAGTTACAGTAGTTTCTGCCCTCAGACTAGTTACAGTAGTTTCTGCCCTCAGACTAGTTACAGTAGTTTAGTTACAGTAGTTTCTGGCCTCAGACTAGTTACAGTAGTTTCTGGTCTCAGACTACTTACAGTAGTTTCTGGCCTCAGACTAGTTACAGTAGTTTCTGGCCTCAGACTAGTTACAGTAGTTTCTGCTGGCCTCAGACTAGTTACAGTAGTTTCTGGCCTCAGACTAGTTATAGTAGTTACTGGCCTCAGACTAGTTATAGTAGTTTCTGGCCACAGACTAGTTACAGTAGTTTCTGGCCTCAGACTAAAAAAAAAAGATAAACCGTTACCCTGGAGTATTTGTAAGACACTGGATTTCCTTTCTTGAAGCAGCTGGACAATTTCTGCATTACAAGTTGCCTAAAAATGTATAAACACATTTTAAGCAGCTCAAGTACAATTTCTATATATATATACAGACTAGTTACAGTAGTTTCTGGCCTCAGACTAGTTACAGTAGTTTCTGGCCTCAGACTAGTTACAGTAGTTTCTGCTGGCCTCAGACTAGTTACAGTAGTTTCTGGAATCAGACTAGTTACAGTAGTTTAGTTACAGTAGTTTCTGGCCTCAGACTAGTTACAGTAGTTTCTGGCCTCAGACTAGTTACAGTAGTTTCTGGCCTCAGGCTACTTACAGTAGTTTCTGGCCTCAGACTAGTTACAGTAGTTTCTGGCCTCAGACTAGTTACAGTAGTTTCTGGCCTCAGACTAGTTACAGTAGTTTCTGGCCTCAGACTAGTTACAGTAGTTTCTGGCCTCAGACTAGTTATAGTAGTTTCTGGCCTCAGACTACTTACAGAAGTTTCTGGCCTCAGACTAGTTACAGTAGTTTCTGGCCTCAGACTACTTACAGAAGTTTCTGGCCTCAGACTAGTTACAGTAGTTTCTGGCCTCAGACTACTTACAGAAGTTTCTGGCCTCAGACTAGTTACAGTAGTTTCTGGCCTCAGACTACTTACAGTAGTTTCTGGCCTCAGACTACTTACAGAAGTTTCTGGCCTCAGACTAGTTACAGTAGTTTCTGGCCTCAGACTACTTACAGAAGTTTCTGGCCTCAGACTAGTTACAGTAGTTTCTGGCCTCAGACTACTTACAGAAGTTTCTGGCCTCAGACTAGTTATAGTAGTTTCTGGCCTCAGACTACTTACAGAAGTTTCTGGCCTCAGACTAGTTACAGTAGTTTCTGCTGGCCTCAGACTAGTTACAGTAGTTTCTGCTGGCCTCAGACTACTTACAGTAGTTTCTGGCCTCAGACTAGTTACAGTAGTTTAGTTACAGTAGTTTCTGGCTTCAGACTAGTTACAGTAGTTTCTGGCCTCAGACTACTTACAGTAGTTTCTGGCCTCAGACTAGTTACAGTAGTTTCTGGCCTCAGACTAGTTACAATCGTTTCTGGCCTCAGACTAGTTACAGTAGTTTCTGCTGGCCTCAGACTAGTTACAGTAGTTTCTGGCCTCAGACTAGTTACAGTAGTTTCTGGCCTCAGACTAGTTACAGTAGTTTAGTTACAGTAGTTTCTGGCCTCAGACTAGTTACAGTAGTTTCTGCTGACCTCAGACTAGTTACAGTAGTTTCTGGCCTCAGACTAGTTACAGTAGTTTCTGGCCTCAGACTAGTTACAGTAGTTTCTGGCCTCAGACTAGTTATAGTAGTTTCTGGCCTCAGACTAGTTATAGTAGTTTCTGGCCTCAGACTAGTTATAGTAGTTCTCTTACAAGTGGTTCTCTCGTATTGCGTAAGTTTAGCTTACGCTACGGGAAAGATTCATCTTCTCGAGATACTGAAGCCAAAAAATTATCCTTAATTTTGTATACCTTGTCAACGCAGTGCAGCAGCTAGCAGACCTAGAGCAGGCCATCTCGCGTGCTCATTGGCTGCCCTGCGGGCAACTGCTGCAGCCTACCAGTGAGCCCGGCGTGACGTCACGCCCAATGAAGGGCGCCCGCGCCTTTATAGCGTCACAGCCCGCCAGATAGGCGTGGCTTAGCGTATAAAAATAGGGGCTGTAGGCTGAATTCTCTGATTTTTCGACTCTTCAGCGAGCTCTTCGCATCGCTGGATCTGAGGGAAGCCACCGCCGCCGTCGAACAGCGAACAGCCAGCCTAGGACAGCGCTGAGGAAGCCGGCCGTCTTCGCCACCTTCAGCCATCCGTGCGAGCTACGCTATCCGGCGACGTATCCTTTTGCCTTGCATATTATTCTAAAAGAGCAGCGAGCGTTTTTTTAAAGATGCCTCGCACTTCCTGCGGCTCGTGTAAAGCCCCGCTCAGCGCCGGAGACCGCCACCTGATCTGCGCTCTCTGCCTGGACCTGGAACACGGAGAGCTCGCCCTCGCGTCCGGGGGCTGCGAGCTCTGTGAGGAGCTTCCGCTGTCGACCCTGCGGGCTCGACTCGAAGCCTTCAACACCACAGCAGTCACTCCGCCCCCTGTGGGGCTGCGCAGGAAGAAGCGCCGTTCCCTGAGACAGCCGGAACCTGTGGCCACAGCGACGCGCTCGCCGGAGAACCTCCCTCGAGCCTCGCTCTCGCCTTCCCCACCTCTCCTCACTGACGCGCAGCTGCCGCTTGCGAGCCTCACTGCCGTCGCTTCGGAGGATGAGTCCGAGGGACACGTCACAAGAGACTGCTGCTCTATCCTGGAATCAGACAGCGAGGAATGGTCGCTACACTCCGCCACCTCGTCAGTCCAGGAATCCACCGCGCTGGAGCTGACGCGGAACTTATGCGCCTGCTGACACAAGCTGTTGACCGTCTCGGGCTCGAGTGGTCGCTGCCGAAGGAACCCGCGCCGAACAGGCTCGACGGCTGCTTCCTGAAAAGTCGCCGCCGCGCAGTTTCAGAAACTAGGCCCGCTCCATTCCTGCCGGAACTTCATGCAGAGCTGACGAAGTCATGGAATACACAGTTTTCTGCTAGACTTCAGTCACAGGCCTCCGCGTCGCTCTCCCGAGTGGACGGCGCCGCCGAGAAAGGGTACACAGCTATTCTCCCTGTGGAAGAGGCGGTCGCAGCGCACCTTTGGCCGCCCTCCGCGAGATGGCGGTCACGGTCAGCCCTCCCGTCTAAAGCCTGCAGAGCCACGTCCGATTTGGTCGGCCGCGCTTATGCCGCCTCCGGCCAGGCCGCGTCTGCTCTACACTCGAAGGCTGTGCTTCAGATCCTGCAAGCCGACCTCCTCCGTGAATGGGATGAGAAGGGCCGGGACCCAGCTGCGGTTACTGATTTGAGAAGTGCGACGGATCTCTCTCTCCGCGCCACCAAAGCCGCAGCCCAAGCCATCGGACGAGCCATGGCCGCGTTAACCGTGACGGAGAGGCACCTCTGGTTAACGCTTGCGGATATGAGGGAAACTGAGTGAGCCACCTTTCTGAACGCGCCGCTCTCCCCCACTGGTCTCTTCGGCCCAGCGGTGAACGGGATCGTTGACCGCTTCTCTGTGGTGCAAAAGACCACGCAGGCCATGAACCTCTTCCTGCCGTGACGCTCGAGTTCCGCCACAGGCCACTCACGCGAAAGACAAAGCCAGCCTCCTGTGCTAACTAGCACCCAGCGTCCAGCACAGCCTCAGCCTTCGCAGCGACGTCAGGGCGGCCGCCCTAGATCGCGCTCAGACAGCCGTCACAGACCGCCGCCCCCCAGAGGGCCTCGGCAAAGAATCACGCTGAAGTCCGAGCATGCGAAGCCCTCCTAACAGCGAGAGAGAAAAGACGCGCGTGTCCCGCTGCGGCCGGACCGCCGTCAAAGTTCATTTCCCTGTCAGTCCCCTTCGAACAGGCTACTGCAGTGGTTCAACTAGCAGCCAACGAGCCGGTTTATTCACCCTCTCGCCTGCACACAAACGCCGTTTTCACGGCGACCCAGAGAAATCTCAAAAAGAGTATAATGTCTGGTCCGGCTCACGCCGTCAGTGTTTTAAGTGTAGTGAAAGTGCCCACGCCCCAGTGTTCACCCCTACACATAAGCACTCCAAATCCCGTGTCACTCACAGAGCACACTCTCATAAAGCGCAGAAAAGCCGCTCGAGGGTTGAATGTAAGAAATGTGTCCACAGGTCTGTGCCCACTATCTGCCCGCTCTGTTACACGATCAAAGAAGCAGGTTATGAACGTAAGTCTCGTGCCCGCCAGAGAGCGCTCACGCTTGCTAACACAAACCTCCCCCCGGGCCCCGCCTGCGCGTTTAAGGGTTATCACAAAACGCAGGGCGTTAATAAAACGCTCCCCATCTATTATGATCGGGGCGTCAGATACAGTTGTAAGTCTCGTGCCCGCGTACGCGTGCTCACGCTTACAGAGAGCTCTTCCGCCCGGAGCGCTGCTCACGCGTCAAAGTGTGGTAAAAGTATGCTCCCCATCCCTTATGATTGGGACATCTCACATAAGTCAGCCGGTTTCGTCTGTCAGCGAGCGGCCATTGCCCAGAACCGAGAGCGCGCGCACCGCGCTTTCGGCTCCGGTTCGGTTTCACAAGCCCGCAAATGGCGGCGGTCTGAACCCGGAGGCCATTCGCCCCCTAGCGGCTCACATAGCTGCGTGGGAAACTATCCCAGGGATTTCAGAATGGGTGTTGAGCACAATAAAGCAGGGCTATACACTTCAATTCATTCGCCGTCCCCCGCGCTTTCAAGCCCGGACCGCGACGATAGTGAATGCGGAAGTAGCACACCTACTTCACGCAGAAATAGCAAAGCTGCTGTGCAAAGGGGCTATAGAAAAGGTACCGCCTTCTCTGAGCGAGTCAGGCTTTTACAGTCGATATTTTCTCGTACCCAAGAAGGACGGAGCCTTCAGACCTATCCTAGATCTGAGATATATGAACAAAGTGCTTGCGAAAAGACCGTTCAAAATGCTTACGACCAGGAAAATCCTTGCGCACGTTCGCCCGAGGGACTGGTTTATTTCTCTAGATCTGAAGGATGCCTATTTTCAGATTCAGATAGTACCCCGTCACAGGCAATTTTTGAGATTCGCCTACGACGGTCAGGTATATCAATACACCGTCCTGCCGTTCGGCCTGTCCCTGGCACCCCGTACATTTACAAAGTGCATGGACGCGGCGCTCGCCCCCCTGAGAAGTCAGGGGCTGCGCATAATGAACTATCTGGACGATTGGCTGATATTGGCACAGTCAGAGACAGAACTACTATCTTACAGAACAGTGCTTCTCAGTCATCTGGAAAGCTTGGGTCTCACGGTCAACTGGACCAAGAGCTCATTACTGCCCAGCCAGTCAATTTCCTTTTTAAGAATAGAACTGGACTCGGTGACCATGACGGCTCGTTTATCGACACAGCGCGAGCGCCGTGTTCGCCACCTAGCCGCATCTATCCAGAAGGGCAGCTTTCTCCCTTTGAAAACATTTCAAAGGACGTTGGGCTGTATGGCTTCAGCTGCAGCAGTGCTCCAGCTGGGCCTACTGCGCATGCGCCCGCTCCAACACTGGTTGAACGCTCGCGTGTCTCGCCGAGCCTGGGTGTCTGGCGGCCAGAAAATCAGAGTGAATCAGACCTGCATAGCAGCTCTGCAGCCCTGGTTAGTGGCCGACTGGTACCAGCAGGGAGTAATGATGGGAACCATCTCTTATCGGAAAGTCATCTCGACACACGCGTCCAACTCGGGTTGGGGCGCGCTGTTCGAGGGCAGACCGGCCTTTGGCCAGTGGTCAGACCAGGAGAAGGGTTTTCACATAAACTGTCTGGAAATGATAGCGGTCGAGAACGCGCTAAAGTGCTTCCTCCCGTTCATACAGGACCAGCATGTTCTTGTCCGCTCGGACAATACATCTGTGGTATCCTATGTAAACCATCAGGGCGGTGTCAGATCCAGAAATCTCTGCAATCTGACGGAACGCCTCCTTATTTGGTCGCAGATGAACCTGCGCTCGCTGAGGGCGGCGCATGTGCCTGGCCATTTGAACGATGGCCCAGACAAACTGTCCAGGGACAATGTCTCCCCAGGGGAGTGGTCCCTGCACCCCCAAACGGTCCAGAAACTGTGGCGCCTATTCGGCAGAGCGGAAGTCGACCTGTTTGCGTCAAAAGACAACGCTCAATGCCCGACGTTCTTCTCGAAGGACGAGGACGCGCTGGCCCAGGTTTGGCCCAGCCTCCCGCTATATGCTTTCTCTCTGGTCTCTCTGTTGCCACAGGTGATCAAGAGAATCAGGGAAACGCGCCACTCTGTGCTCCTCATAGCCCCGCGTTGGGAGAATCAGATTTGGTTCCCGGAACTGGCACGGCTGTCACATACAGCTCCGTGGCCGATTCCGGTGAGGGCAGATCTCCTCTCTCAGGCTCGCGGCACGATCTGGCATCCCCATCCAGAGCGCTGGTCTCTGCATGCATGGTTGATCAACGGGTACTTGTTGCCCTGCCAGAAGGAGTGATGAACACGATCACGCAGTCTAGAGCCCCTTCCACGAGAAGGCTAACGCGTCTAAATGGTCGGTGTTCTCTGGATGGTGCACCGACAGAGGTCTGGACCCGCGGACATGCGGGGTGGCGCAGCTGCTGACCTTCCTACAAGAGCTGTTGGATAAGGGAAGGTCCCCATCCACGCTCAAAGTATCAGTGGCGGCCGTGGCAGCGTTCGCAGAATTGATGCACGGCCAGTCACTGGGAAGACAGGAGTTGGTCATCCGCTTCCTTAGAGGAGCTAGAAGGATGAATCCGCCGCGCCCCCCGTCGGTTCCTATGTGGGATCTTTCATTGGTCCTCGAGGCCCTGAAAGCTTTTCCATTTGAACCACTAGACTCCGTGGGGTTGAAATATCTATCACTAAAAACCGTCTTTCTGACTGCACCGTCGTCAGTATACCGTGTAGTGGATCTGCATGCGCTGTCTGTCAGCGTGTCGTGTCTTGAGTTCGGACCAAATGACTCTAAAGTCATCCTCAGACCTAGACATGGTTATGTCCCTAAAGTGATGGGCACTCCATTCAGAGCGCAAGTTATTTCGTTGTCAGCTCTCCCAGCATCTGACAGCGAAAGTGATGTGAATCTCCTCTGCCCTGTCAGAGCGCTGAGGTTTTACATTACGCGCTCCGCCTCCTTCAGGCGTTCGGAACAGCTTTTCGTTTCGTTTGGTGGGCGCGCCAAGGGTCTCGCCTCCTCGAAACAGAGCCTGTCCAGATGGATAGTGGACGCTATAGCGGCAGCTTACGCTTCAAAAGGTCTGCAATGCCCTCTGGGCATCAGGGCTCATTCCACGAGAGGCGTGGCCTCTTCGTGGGCATGGTCCAGTGGAATTTCTATCCATGACATATGTGTAGCGGCGGGCTGGAGCTCCCCGTCTACCTTTGTCAGGTTTTATAACCTAGAAGTTCCTGTTGTCAGTCTGAAAAAGAGGTGTATTCTGACCAGATCTCCTGCTCAGATCACTTTCATGACTCAGCTCTCCTGGTTGAGCTGCACTAAGTAGGGTATGTGCCATGTGACTATACATACCGGCGCGCTGCTCTGTATTCCCTATGTGTGCTTATGTACAAGTGATGGCCCGCGTGGCTGGCCACCTTATTTTTTCCACTTATGGGGTTCCCCTCAAGCTCGGGGTCTCATGTGGATGCTTGGCGCGCACGGCGTTGACAAAGTGTTCCCGTAGCGTAAGCTAAACTTACGCAATACGAGAGAACCTCTCGCAAGAGAACGATACTCGGTTACTAACGTAACCTCGGTTCTCTCTAGAGAGGGAACGAGTATTGCGTAACCGGCCATGCTCGCGCCACGAGCGACTTCGCTTCAGTCGACGAAAAACCAGAGAATTCAGCCTACAGCCCCTATTTTTATACGCTAAGCCACGCCTATCTGGCGGGCTGTGATGCTATAAAGGCGCGGGCGCCCTTCATTGGCCGTGACGTCACGCCGGGCTCACTGGTAGGCTGCAGCAGTTGCCCGCAGGGCAGCCAATGAGCACGCGAGATGGCCTGCTCTAGGTCTGCTAGCTGCTGCACTGCGTTGACAAGGTATACAACATTAAGGATAATTTTTTGGCTTCAGTATCTCGAGAAGATGAATCTTTCCCGTAGCGTAAGCTAAACTTACGCAATACTCGTTCCCTCTCTAGAGAGAACCGAGGTTACGTTAGTAACCGAGTATCGTTTCTGGCCTCAGACTAGTTATAGTAGTTTAGTTACAGTAGTTTCTGGCCTCAGACTAGTTACAGTAGTTTCTGGCCTCAGACTAGTTACAGTAGTTTCTGGCCTCAGACTAGTTACAGTAGTTTCTGGCCTCAGACTAGTTACAGTAGTTTCTGGCCTCAGACTAGTTACAGTATTTTCTGCTGGCCTCAGACTAGTTACAGTAGTTTCTGGCCTCAGACTAGTTATAGTAGTTTCCGCTGGCCTCAGACTAGTTACAGTAGTTTCTGGCCTCAGACTAGTTATAGTAGTTTCAGCTGGCCTCAGACTAGTTACAGTAGTTTCTGCTGGCCTCAGACTAGTTACAGTAGTTTCTGCTGGCCTCAGACTAGTTACAGTAGTTTCTGCTGGCCTCAGACTAGTTACAGTAGTTTCTGGCCTCAGACTAGTTACAGTAGTTTCTGCTGGCCTCAGACTAGTTACAGTAGTTTCTGGCCTCAGACTAGTTAGCAAGATGAACCACAAGAACTCCTAGTAAGAATGCATGCAGAGCAGCTGATATTTTTATTGAAATAATGCCATTTTATCTCAGCATAAACTATTTAAATCAAAAAACAAGATGCTGTATAACATGACAAATACAGTCTGAGAAGAGCTAAAGCTTCCAACAGAAAAAAAGATGATCTCAGGACAGTTGAAGTTTTTCAGAGAATTAAACATACAATCTCCCACACAGCAGTCACAGACAACTCTTCAGAAGGGAGAGGGGGAACCCGTGACGACCAATAGCTATCGAGCGTACCGTCACCTGCCCTAAAGGACAGAGAAACATGTCCACCAAAGTGCAAAGTACTTAAAGAGATACCTCAGTTTGATGTACAGTACCGTCTCAGGAACTGTGAGTTATGAAAGACATACAGAACTGCTGTGGCTTTATTTGGCAACCATATAATATGTGAGGAATACACTGACGGATGGGTAATACAAGCCTATGAGAAACTATTAGAGCCAGAGGGAAAAACACTGTAACACATGCTGTCGAACAAGACCAATGTCCTGTTTTATTGCCATGTGAGAAGAAGGTTTTGGTAAATCATTTCCGGACAGCAGTCAGCAGGACATTAAAGGTGAGCTGAAACTGATAAACAACACATTCAGCAAATAAAACGCATACATTCGCAGGTGATTAATGTGACTAACAACAAAACTGTTCATGCTAACGGGAAAAGTGCTTTGTAGAAGGCTTTCTGCTGCTTGCTTTTCTTCTGCGCAAAGCGTAAATTTAAAAGAACGAGGAAAAACAATAACTTTTACAATAAAGTTCAATTTGTTAACATTAGTGCATTAGATATCACAAAATAACAATGAACAAGACTTTTACAGAATTATTAATATAGGTAAATGTTCATTTCTACATATATGAATACATTTGTAATACACTAAGTTGTATAAATTAACGTTGGTTAAGTTTCATGAATGAACAAAAAAACGTTGTTCACTGTTAGTAGTTCATACGAAGCCAAGGTGAAATGGTGATTATAAAAATTATATTTCAATGCTTTGCATTCTCTCGCAAAAGAACTGCTTTTCCCCGAGAAACTTACAAAAATCGCTTACAAAAATATTGCATTCCCCTGAGAAACTTTGCACTTGCTTGCAGAAGCACAGAAATATAGGCTTTTCCGCCACCTCATTATTTTCATCACAAGTTTTGGAAGTGAACACAAACTTTCTCTGATGAATGCAAAAGTTTGGTGAGAGAACGCAAAAGCATTGAATATCATTTTTCCTCCCACTCCCATTTCATTTTTTTTTCTATCACCTTTTCACTTTAGAGGCTCTGTAAGATCATGATATCTAATACATTTAATAATGTTAATGAATTCAACCTCATTGTAAAGTGTTACGCAAATATAATAATTACATAAATTCAACAATAACACAAATAAACAGCACACTGAAGCACTTCTGATTGCGATGAGAAATTACACTTTTGCAAGTCTTACATGCACTGTCATTCCTTCATGGCACTAAACCTCTGTATGCGCTCTGTGTTCCAGTAGGAGAAGTAGAACATGCTTTTTTGGCAGAACAAGCGGGCAAAAGCATCGCACAAAACACTCAACGACGAATGGATGTTATCGTTAATGCTGAAGCGTGATATTCCAAGCTTTGTGATTGAAATCTAAACTTGGCAAAGCGAATCAATCTCCTTTCGGTGCTACATGGCTCAAGATATGTGAAATACTGCTTCAGATTGTAGTTTAGAAAAGGTCTTCGACTGTATCTGCCACAATCAATCAAAATCATTTCAGAAAACAGTGTATTTTTCCAGTGAGCTGGTGTGTTAACAAAAAAACAGTACCCAAAAATCTTTAAATAACAATAAAAAAAAATCGATATAGTCCATTTCTGTAAGTTCGTGGGAGACCGAATTCACATACGATGCTGTACACAACTCATCTTAATCAATGGGAAACGAACAAACAAACAAATGATCAAATGACAAAAACAATTTTTGTCAGGAAGGCATCAAGTCAATTTAGTGGACGAAACGACTAACTTGCTCCTGAAAGCGGTCTCGCAAAGATTTCCCTTTAGAAAACCAAAAACTGGAGCAACTGAACGTTTAAAGCGTGGTGGCAGAGACATTCAGAAGTTCAGTTCGGCTGGCTGATGCGCTCAGACTTTAAGAAGGTCCTCGTCGCTGTCATCGGGGTCAGGCTGGGGTTTCCTCGGGTTTCTATCGCTGTATCTGGTCCGCGTGTCCACCAGGAGCCCCACCAGATCCTCATCGCTCTCCGCTTTCAGCAAAGCCGACCGCAGCCGTGAGGAAGAGGACGACGACGGGGCCATTCGGACCCCTGGGACCGTGAGCACCTCGTCCTCGCTGTCCTGCTCGTCCAGGGAGAAGGAGCGCAGGGCGTCTGCGCTGACGGGTTTGGTGGTGATGTGACCGTTCTCTTGAGGCTCCCGTGTGGGCGTCCCGGTCTCCTCCATCAGCCACTCCATCTCATCCTCACATCCATCCTCATCTGTGTTCACCTACAGAGAGAGAACAACACAGACGAGGAGAGTTACGCACAGACTCGTTCTGTTCAACTTGGACTCATTTTAAAATGATAAAGGAAATAAAAAAAGATAAACCGTTACCCTGGAGTATTTGTAAGACACTGGATTTCCTTTCTTGAAGCAGCTGGACACTTTCTGCATTACAAGTTGCCTAAAAATATATAAACATATTTTAAGCAGCTCAAGTACAATTCCTATATATATATATATTGCTGCTCATGAAACAATTTCTATTATCATCAATGTTAAAAACAGTTGTGTTGCTTAATATTTTTGTGGAAAATCCTGATACTTGTTTTTCCGGATTCTTCGATGAATAAAAAGTTCAAAAGAACAGAATTTATTTAAAATATAAATATAACATTATAAATGTCTTTACTGTCCCTGCTGAATAAAAGTATTAAATTCTTTAAAAAAAAAAGCACACATAAAATTTAAGTTGCATTTACCTCCTTTCTCGTTTGTGCAGCAAGAGAACAAGCAAACAGATTGTGAGGACAATCAACAGCAGGCTAAGCACCGCCCCTAAAGCCTGACTCCGCCCAGACAGTCCAGCATGCTCCTCCCCTCCGTCAGTGCTGTGTGGGTCCAGGGAGCTGATGAACAATAGGAGAACCAACACTTTACTTAAACTTCCTCTGCTGACATATCTCTGTGTCAGAAGTGCCTGGAAACATGTTTAGGCTCTGAGATACTCACAAAAATGTACAAACGGTGGAGGTGTGCCAAACAAACAGATACTGGCAGCCATCCGTTTCCAGCAAGAATTCTGGGATACCCTCTCCTGCTGTAGGGCTGCAGTGGAACAGGATGGTCGAGGACACGGTTTTGGTTTTGTCTCGCCCACATACGGAGTCAGACTGTACCGAGACGTCAAGGTTTCCACCTGACAACATACAACACGCCAACTGTTACAATATTACAGAAATATTTGTTTTCCCCCAAACTACACTGTTTACAGAAAAATAAGTAACATCAACCTAAAATATATTACGAAAAATATATCATTTAAAAATTCCCCCTAAGTGATGAAAGTGGACTTCAGATCAATTTGCTAATTGTAGCCAAATACTAATACTACAAAAAAAGACCAAATATTGAAAAAGTAAAGAAAAATCATCCAATTTTTTTTTTTTGCCATTTAACATTTGAGCACTGCTCACAGAATTCCTCTTACCTTTGATATAATACTTGGCTTTGCTGGAAGAGCCAATTTTCCGGCGGTAACTGCTTTCAATCTTGACCTGACAGATATTGGCCCCCAGGCAATTGGAAATGGAGCTGTCGGTGATGCCTGAGAGCTGGATGTGGTAGATATAGCGATCTCCGTTAGAACGGATGTCTCCTGTGGCATTGTGGAAACTGGGGACAGATAAAACACTGTTAATCTCATGCACATAACCAGATGTAGTGTGGTGTAGTTGTAGACTCTGTATTAAAGCAGGAGAACCGAGAGAGCGAGAGATACGCACCGGTAATAAAGCGCTCCCAGGCTGAACATGGCTCCTGTCTCTGGGATTTTGATGGTTCCATTGAGCATCTCGACTTCCTCCTGCTTTACAGCGCATGCAGATCGAGTCTCCCACTCCAGCCAGAACTCACATGCAGTTTTATCCTCCCTAAAACACACAAAGGCTTATTTACCTGAGAAGTACAGTGGTAAAGCCCTGCAAAAGTACATTAAAACTACAGCCCAGCTTCCCAATGGAAACTTTATAAATATGTATATATGTTTTTTTCTTCATATGGTTAGGTGAAGTTGATGTCGTTAAAGTCAGCATGGAATTAAAATGGCCAATTCATGTAGTTTATGGAATATTGCAGCATTTATTACAAATGATTTATTCGTGGAAAACTTTTTTTTTTATTCACGTGCCCTCGTAATCTTTAATCAAAATAACTCTCCTTCCCTCTTGCAGCGACATCTCTTCTCTTTTCTGATGACGTGTTTAGGGCACGAGGGCGGGACAACCTGTCACTCACATGAGATCGACCAATAGCAAACAACCATCCAATAAATTCTCGATTACCAAAATCACATCCGGTCCTACAATTTTCTTGACCGAGAAGCTGATTAACTCGGATACACGTCATCATGGGTAAGAAATTACTATCTCAACGTCCAATTCATGCCAACTTTAACAGATTTTAAACACCAACACCACAAGTTAAGAATCCATTCACGCCAAGTTTCTCATTACTTACTTAAATAGTAATTTTGGATGACCCATTGTGCTGCCACACTTCAGCTGTATGATTGTTCTGGCTGGTATTTTGTTTCCACACACCTCGCCACCCATGGAATAATTGACCAGGATCTTTCCATCTGGAGGAAACACATGCTGATGAGAAACCAACAAAGCTATGATTATGTCAGAGAAGGTTTAAAAACACTTACCGATTAACTCCATGGTCTGCGTGTGCACACGGCCCAGAGTCTCCGTCTTCCCGTCGGCACGTCTGCGACACACGGCGGCATCCGCTGCACAACCTGACGGGCCTCCATGGACGGCCTGGCACAGATTGAAGTAGTAACTGTGGGAACATAGTACAATTGTGAATTTCATACATACTGACCAGATGCAGGTGCAATATTACACAATTGTTCCATTACTGATTAAATAAGTTGTGTCCAAGTTGCGTCTACTGATTTGAAAGCGTCCCACAAAAACTTGAATACTCCAGAAATGCATGTTCGCGGACAAAAAGAAAATACATGCACAGATATAGCAATTTTGGCTGATACCAATAGCTTTTTTACCTGGTATGGCTTCAAAAAGTATAGGTTAATATCATTTTGAGAAAAAAACAAACAATTGTGCAAATATTTTTTATGTATATTCAGCATTTTTGTCCATCTAACTTGTAAATTAGTTATAATAATATAGTACAATCATTATAATATTTTTATTCTGGATATACTTTCAGCCACTCTCTAGATACTATACCATAATCACTTTTTGTTAATGCTTCGGGAAAATATTTTTTTAGATGTTAAAAACTAACAGAAATCATTGATTACTTCATGCAAAATCAGACACAAACAAGAATTTTAAAACGGGGGAGCCATGTTATTATGTTTTTTAAAAATTTTGCATTATCAATCAATGTAACTTATAACGTTTTTGTTGTTGCTAATATTGGATATTCTCAATGATATATTGCACATTGACATCATGCAACAGGTGCGAGACTCACGAATCTTCCTTGTGGCTGAATTTCCACGGTTCTGTAAGAGAAGAGAGGGTGCGCAGGTCGTAGGTCTGGTGTTGTCCTGCCAGCTTGCACTCCATCTTTTTGGGTGGGCACACCACATTCGTACGCCACTGGAAGGTGGCAGAACACCCTTGGGTCTCGCTCATCAGCTGGGGTCTGCCACGGCCCGCCGCCGGGTCACACGAGAATAAAATGGACGATTGATGCTTCCCTCTTAGTGCTGTGAAACACAGGCACAAAAATAAAAAGACCTTAAAATAGCCCTTAATTCAAGTGCCGACAGAAACACATTTCCAATTCAAAACTTATAAAACACATACAATTTAAAATGTATAGACCTTATGCGCCAAAGAAACAAGGGCGCAGCATCTTTAGAATATTGTCTTTGAACTTCCGTTTTTGCGGTCGCTCTGTATATTTCTATGGCATTGCTGTCTAGGAGTAATTAGCTGGTGAAGTGGATTTACTTGATGTAAAGTAGACAAAAGTTATCATGAGCATTGTAATGTTTAAAGCAGATGTCTTGACAAATGTCAGTAGGCCGGGAAGATTTTAAAAATGAGCCGTTCATTTATAAATACACAAGATCGCTGTGAAAATACAGACCGGAAGACAAAAGACAACGAGCGCAGCGCTGAAAAGGGGCGGGGCTACATACGGCCTATACAATGTAACTTTTGTCCCTCAGGCAGTTAAAAAAAAAACATGCATTTTGCTAAAGAACATTGTTTTTGTTTTGCTTCGGCTCTGTGTGATAGTGTGGATGAATATGAGCCTTCACAATAGATAATGCTTTATGTATCTCTCTAACAGAGTTGACTGTTATTTTATTTAACAGATAAATTGCCATAATGTCAGCTAGTCTACTCAACTAGTCTACTCAACTAGTCTGCTCAACTAGTCTGCTCAACTAGTCCACTCAACTAGTCCACTCAACTAGTCTACTTAGCTAGTCCACTCAACTAGTCTACTCAACTAGTCCACTCAACTAGTCCACTCAACTAGTCTACTCAACTAGTCTACTCAGCTAGTCTACTCAGCTAGTCTACTCAACTAGTCCACTCAACTAGTCCACTCAACTAGTCTACTCAGCGAGTCTACTCAGTGAGTCTACTCAGCGAGTCCACTCAACTAGTCTACTCAGTGAGTCTACTCAGCGAGTCTACTCAGCTAGTCCACTCAACTATTCCACTCAACTAGTCTACTTAGCTAGTCCACTCAACTAGTCCACTCAACTAGTCCACTCAACTAGTCTACTCAACTAGTCTACTCAACTAGTCTACTCAGCTAGTCTACTCAGCTAGTCTACTCAACTAGTCCACTCAACTAGTCCACTCAACTAGTCTACTCAGCGAGTCTACTCAGTGAGTCTACTCAGCTAGTCCACTCAACTAGTCTACTCAGTGAGTCTACTCAGCGAGTCTACTCAGCTAGTCCACTCAACTATTCCACTCAACTAGTCCACTCAGCTAGTCTACTCAGCTAGTCTACTCAACTAGTCTACTCAACTAATCTACTCAGCTAGTCTGCTCAACTAGTCTACTCAACTAGTTTACTCAACTAGTCTACTCAACTAATCTATTCTATTCAACTAAATATTACTTGTTTAAAGGAAACCTAATGTAATTACAAAATTGTTTACATTTAAAAAAATGCATTTTGTAAACACAATTATTTAAATTTTTTACTTCAATTATTTATGTAAAAAATATTTACTTTATTTTTCTTCCTTAACAAGGGACTGAATCCAAAAATTTATTTTTTTAACAACAATAAAGCTTGTCCAGTAGTTTTATCCCCCACATAAGTACATGTATTTCGTGAGATTTTAGGCTAGCAGGGATTCGTACCATCAGAGCAGAAGCCCCATTTCTGATCTTTATCATAGTTGCTTGTAGTTGCACACCACTTCCTTCCGTCAGTCCTGCCTTCAGTTGTGCAGTCAGTATAAGACTTGCCCAGGAAATTAAAGGGGAAACTGCACACTTCATCTTTATCTGTAACTGAAAGACAATTAACACAATTGTTAATGATTTAGAGAAAAAGTGTAACTGGATTCTTCCAACTTAGATTTTGAGCTTGTTTGATTGCAATGCTTTCTGGGATTGCCTTTACTATGAAACATTTACTTTGCACGTTACAAAGCAACACAATGATTACCTTTTGCCAAAAGTCTGCCCATTATGCCTTAAAATGTGGTTTAGTTCAGTTCAGTTCAATTTGATTTATATAGCACATTTAAAAACCATCGTAATTAACCAAAGTGCTTCACAAGATCCAACAAAGAAACAAAAATAAATTATTAAACAAACAATATCACACAAAGTACAAACAGAAATAACCCACAGGTCAAGATATCAGAGCTCAGCTAGAATTGAAAGCAAAAGTATAATAATGCGTCTTAAGCAAGGACTTGAATATTTCAATAGTCTGCGCTTTTCTTACATAAATTGGCAGACTATTCCAAATATTAGGAGCAGCCACTGCGAACGCTCTGTCACCTGTCAAGCATCTGGTCGGAAGATCTCAGTACTTTGACAGGTGTGTGGACATGTAATAGCTCCATTAAATATGAAGGCGACAACCCACTTAGATTTTTAAAAACAATTAATGCAATTTTAAATTTAATTCTAAAACAAACAGGAAGCCAATGTAATGAGGCCAATACGGGTGTAATATGTTCACGTTTTTTGGTCCCGGTTAAAAGTCGAGCTGCTGCGTTCTGCACTAACTGTAGCCGTCGAAGTGATGATTGCTCCAATCCGGCATACAAAGAGTTACAGTAGTCTAATCGCGACGTAATAAAAGCATGTATGACTCTTTCAAAGTCTTTACGTAGCATGTATGGCTTGACCTTCGCCAGAAGTCTCAAATGGAAGAAGCTAGTTTTAACAACTGAACTAATTTGTTTTTCAAATTTAAAAGCACTGTCAAAAATTACACCCAGATTCCTGGTAAAAGGTAGAATATGTGAACATAGAGTACCAAGAGCATCTGCACATTCACTTAAATCTCCCGCACGACCAAACACAACAATCTCTGTCTTTTTTTCATTAAGACATAGAAAATTCTGATCTAACCAAATTTTGAGATCACTCAAGCACTCTAACGAAGGTTGGATGTTGTTCTTCTCATTGTTTTTTACACTAGTTTACTAGGTTTTTAGAGCGATTCAGTGTCCGTCTTACCTTGAGGACAGGCGTCTCCTCCACTATACTGCATGATCACATCCTGCTCTTCCCTCTTGTAGTCTAGGCTCATGACTTTGCTGTTCCCATATGAAGCCGCTGAGCCAGTGGAGATCAGACACACTGCGCTGTCTTTACATTTTGTGTCTGCCACAGTCCCACACACATTGATTGTAAAGGAGCCAGAGCTTCCAGGAACCTAAAAGACACAATAAACAGAGATCCAGAATCGTTCTTCTGCTACTATGTTCCTATAAGCTGACAAATTGAGATTTTTTAATATATATACACACACGCACACACTACCATTCAAAAGTTGGGGGGCCAGTAAGATCATTTTTTGAGATCAAGGAATTAACACTTTCATTCAGAAAGGATGCATTAAATTGATGACCGACAGTAAAGACATTTATAAATGTTACAAAATATTTCTATTTGAAAAAAAAAAAATACTGTTCTTTTGAACTCTTTATTCATTAAAGCATTCTGAAAAAAAGTATCACAATTTCCACAAAACTATTAAGCAGGACAAACGTTTTCAACATTGATATTAATGATAAATGTTTCCTGAGCACCAAATCAGCATATCAGAATGATTTCTGAAGAATCATGTGGAGATATTCAGCTTTGACATCACAGGAATAATTACATTTCACAATTCAAATAGAAAACTGTTAAAACTGTGATCACATACGTGCAGCCTTAGTGAGCAAAAGTGCCTTCTTTAATAAACATTCCTATTCAAATTGGTGTCTGTTTGGTAAGACTTATAAGGATACTAATTTGAAATGTTCAGTTTTTGTTTTCTGTTCTCTTGTCATTACCTGAACGGGCCCTGACAGCGCTGAGAGGTCAAAGGTGTAACGCAGTTGTGAGACGGTCAGACTGCAGCCCTGCGCCGTGACGGTCTCCGGGCAAACCACCGGAGTGGCCCACTCGAACACATACATGCAGTCCTGAGCCCGGATCATCTGGGGAGAACCCTGCTCGTGGAAAACACACACTTACACTCATGTATAACAGAAATGAATATCAAAATCGTCGACTTCAACAGAGTTGTTGTTGGTTCAATCGTTTTTGGGTTTTGGGTTGATCTTTTACCAGCTCTGCCCCTTTCTGGCAGGTGAACACGATCTTGGAGGAGTAGTTGGAGCTCCGGTTCGACGGGCAGACGGTCGTGCTGGTGAAGCTGATCACCACCTCGTTGGTGTTGGTGTTATAAAGAGGAGGGGAGGTGATTCGTCCGATGTCCTGCACAGAAAGGAAAAGCCCACACTGAATTTAAAATCTGATTCAAACATGTCACTATAGATTAGGGTTGATTCAATAGCAACCCCTGGTGCCTCTGTTTCAGTAACGAAAAATACTTTTAATGAAATTATTCCTATTCATTTGACTGATAATATAAACTTTCTTCATCTAAATTGTGACATTTGAAGTTATGCATGCGAGACGGCTTCTGTAGCATATTGGTTATTAATTAAGCTAACAATATTATATTTTTATGTCTATGATGTAATTGTGTCTAATTAATAGAATATTAAGCATAAATTCAATATTTATGACTTTAAAGCTGGTGTATGCAAGCTGATAAGCAAAACAAGAATTATGACTTTGATATGACACCCGACTAAAATATCCCAATAGCAATACTGAATCGATACCAGCGCAAAAACTAAAATAACAGTAAAACTAATTGAATAAAATGACAACTTAAAATTAATTGTTTTATAAATTAACAATAAAAAAAACCCCACAGTATTATTTATATTATCAATCACATTCGCTAAAATTACACAATTCTGAACAGGTTGGAATAGGGGTGGATGATATGACCAAAATCTTATTTCGTGATATGAGTAATTAAATTTTATGTCATTTTATATCACAATATAGTTATTTAATTTGATTTTATCTTCAAATATTATTTGCTAAACGAATCAAACCAACTAATATGATTCATATTATTTCTTCACCCAATATTTTTATATATTTAAATTATTATTTACTTAAATTATTATATTTAAATTATATAAAAAATTGCACTGAAAATAAAGGTAACGGTACTCGTATTGGCGAATAACAAAAATTAAAGTATCATATTGGAATTATTGAAGAAAAGGTGGTATTGTGCTTCCCTACATTCACCATCTAAAAAATTAAGAACAGTGGAAATCACTGCTCGTGTGTTTACTCACAATTGGTTCTCCATTAACGGGGTCCATGCACACCGCGGCCCCTGGAGGACAGTTGACCCCTGGGATGGGATTGAGGGGCTGGCAGATGTTGATGTAGTAGTCAGGAGACTTCTCCCTGTCTACATCTTCATTGATAGCGGTGTAGTAACCAGTGTGATGGATCAGAGGACTCAGGTCAATCTGGCTGGTTCCATTCCAAACGGAGCACTTCACCTGCAGAAAACATGCACTAAATATGTTGCAGGTTCAAATGAAGCGAGGATCAGAGTAGGGGTCGACCGATTATCGGCGCCGATATTAAGCATTTTTATGGTTATCGGTCATTTTCAAAACCGATTTGCCGATAAATCACTACACTGAAGTTGCTAAACACCTCAATATAATAGAGGCCCTGTGATCTCCATGATGCAGAAAACACGGATGGAATCCAGACATAAAAATGGAATTTACTGTATAAAGCGAAATGTCATGGAATTTATCAACTTTTTGTAGAATTAATAAAAAGCAGGTCAGTACAAATCAAATTGAATTTCAAACCGCAAAAAGACAAAATAAATATAAATCCTGCGTGTCTCTAAATGAATGGCGCAGACGCGTGATTTCATTTACCACACACACACACACACACACACACACACACACACACACACACACACACACACACACACACACACACACGTGACGCTTGCACTGTTTTCAGCCGCATCATTATATGAGGACATGATTGCACAAACATCATCTCCAGAGACGATTAGTCACTTCATGAGCTTTTTAATGCTTCAACTGAGAAAAGTTATCGTCATAGCATAAACACACTCAAAGATCTCCACGGCAACCCGTCAAAATAAAAGTCCGTTTTTTATAGGGCCCTAAAAATTCATTCACATTCATTTTTGTTAAACTGTAAATAAATTGAATAAGTTTGATGACTTCAATCAATTAGAAATGCTTTTTGATTACTAAAATTTAAGTCTTTAAGTTTTACAAAATGTTTACAGAATGCTGCTGGGTGCTCCTGCACTTTTTAAGTTATTAATATTATTATTACTAACAATAATAATGTTATTATTATCAGGTCTCAGGTTTAAAGATATGTTTAAAATCATTTAAAGAAAGTATTTGTCAAATCCCTTTGTTATTCTTAATTTTGACATTGACTTACATTTTTACACCAGACATATGCTATATATCGGTTCAAAATATCGGTTATCGGTCTACTTGATCTGTAATAATCGATATCGGCATCGGCCCAGAAAATCACATATCGGTCGACCCCTAGTTCAGAGGATTGAAACTTTTAAAAGACTTTCCATTACCTGTTGTTCGCAGACCAGAGAGGTGTGCCAGAAGAAGAAGTGACTGCAAGTGGTGTCATCCGAGTACACCAGCACGGGCTGCTCCGCGCCTGCTCCCTCAGACCTGCAGACGAAGCTGAAGACGCTCTTGTGTCTGAAGGAAGGGTCAGCGGCGCACGCGTCTCCGTCCTCATAGGTGAGCTCCACCACCTGATTCTTATAGACCAGCTTCCTTGTGGCGTTTCCGGCATTTATGGCCATCGAATTGTCCTTGATGCACACACCTGCAGAAAAAAACATCTTAACATTATCATGTGAAGTCTTTGTTTAGGCCTAAATGTATTAAAACAATTATTCTCAATGAAACAGAAATGCTGAGCAAAACAAAGAATAATCAAAACGGGATGGAGTCTATCCATCCATCTATGATTCAGGGACAAACAGCAACCAGCGATTGGTTAAAACAACTGATCTGTCCAACACTGAACTCATGAGACATAACAAATCGGTAACACTTTACAATAAGGTTCCATTTATTAAACTCTAGTTAACTACATTAGTTAACTATAATAGTTTCTATGCAGATTCACTCCATTACAAAATCACCCCAGTCATTCAGATGATTCATTCTTTCCAATGTCATCTGGTGAAATTGTTTTCATATCGCGATATATATCGCAGAAAAATAAAATATCGCAATGTAATTTTTTCCCAATATCGTGCAGCCCTATCTCAGATTTAATCAAAAATATCTTAATTCGTGTCCTGAAGATGAACGAAGGTCTTACGGGATTGAACAACATGAGGGAGAGTAATTACTGACAGAGTTTACATTTTTGGGTGAACTATCCTTTTAAATGACATCGCTGTTGGTCGGCTTACATCACTTCCCGATGCGAATGCAACCAGGAAAAATGGCCCTAGGGGAAAATTAAGTTCTCGGGGGACCGCGCTGGTGACTAGTTGCAATAACTACCTGGTGCAAAAGCCCCAATAGACTCCAAAGTTCTACTTAAAAATAAACAAGAGATATTTTTTCACAGTTTTTCACTGAATGAAGCGATGTCCCGATCCGTTCCACAGCGTCGGTATCGTACCGATACTGGCCCAGAACGCTACATTCCAACAATGCTTGAATAGCATTTCCATTGCTGCGACATCCAGTTAAGCGGCGCATATTGGGCGGTTTTGCAATCTATTTTGCAGGCAAAAAAGTGGGTTTGGGCGGGTGGATAAAAATTGGGTTGTTTCGGATCAGTTCGGCGGGTTTTTGTAGCCGAAACACCGGCACGTCAGATCCTTCTTTCGGCGACCCTCTGTTCAGCAGGAAGTAGTATGTCTCACACACTCACTCTCACACACACACACACACACACACACATCTCTGGCTGATGTGCCCCCTAAACTCACAACAGACACTCCGTCCCTCTACCTTCGGTGTACTCTAAACACTGTTTTGCAATCCGTCTCCTCCGTTTATAAACCGTAGGCTGTAAACGTTAGGCTACACATGATTTTGACGCATATCCAAGCAAGGGTGTGTGCAGAGTGTGGAGCGCGCACTGCACGGCACGAACACTTCCGGTTTTCCTTTGAACAGTGGAAACAATATCATTTCTGGTCATACAGAAAATAACTTATTTATATATAACTTACATCAATATTAATTTTTTTGCGCAGCTTTTGGTGTGCATACAGTTCAAATTAAAATGTTGGTGTTCACCTTGCGTTTTAAAAATACAACAACCGTTAATTTTTCGTTTTACGGGTTAAAAAGGAAAAACGAATGGCCGCAAAAGTACACGGATCAATGGATAATTTTAAAGCTTGTTAATGATTAACTTTAAACCTGTTGGTAGCTTTAAGTAAGTTAGCATACTGAAGTAGCCTGCCTGCCTGTATTTTTTGTAGTGTTTGAATAAAGGGTGGCAGTCTTTCATAATATAATATAATTCATATATAATATTTTCATAATGTGGACAATATACCGGAGAAGTATTTGTTCTCCATTTGAGTGAGATGTTTTTAGGTAGCTAATTTAGCAAAGTGCTTCCATATATTTTATTAGGCCTAGTATTAGTTCAAGAATAAAATAAAAACATCGGATTAATATCGGTATCGTAAATAGCCAAAGCTGCGGCATCGGTAGTGAAATAGTGGTATCGGGACATCCCTATAGAAACATACCTGTTCCAGGTGCACAGCCAGCGTTGGCTACTTCTCCACACACGTTCAGTCTGAACATCTTCCTATGGGCCAAGGGATCGTAGACCGTATAGCCACCGGTTCGACTGAGGCCGTTAAGGTCAAAAAGATGACCTGAGGAGACCAAACACATACACCGTAAATACATATGCATCTTAGATTGATTCAGGGGACAAAAATAAACGCAGTATGCAAGAGCTTGTGTGAAAAGAAAAACATGTTCTGTATTTAGGCTATTTGCATGCAACAGACACATGCACCTAGAAGCCAGTGTTATGAGCAGACAGGAAGTGTCTAGATAAGATGATTCAGTTGTTCTGCTTCTGAGTGTTCATGTGAGTAATTGTGTATTCTGTGTGACTGACTCGCCTGTAGCTGGATTCGTGACTTTACAGTCTCCATGCTCAGTGCTGTTGAGAGGACAGGCTGCAGCCGTGAACCACACAAAGTTATACACACAGTTCTCCAGTGCTGTGATCAGAGTGGGTTCAGAGTCCTGTAGACACAGACAAGAACAGGGTTACAGATATATATACACAGAAATAATTGTAATTATTATTATTTACATATAATTATAAATTTAGGTCAGTAAGATTTTTATGCTTTTGAAATAATTTAATTGATCAAAAATACAGTAAAACTAGTAATATTGTGAAAATAAATAACTGTTTTCTATTTGAATGATGTAATTGATTCCTGTGATCAAAGCTGAATTTTCATCATCATTACTCCAGTCTTCAGTGTCACATGATCCTTCAGAAACTTTTCTATTATGTTGATTTGCTGCTCAAGAAATATTTATTATTATCAATGTTGAAAACTGGATTCTTAGACAGGTAAAAAGAACAGCATTTATTTTAAATATAATCTTTTCGTGACAAATGTCTACGGTCATTTTGATTTATATTTATATTTGATGTACCTTGCTTTAGAAATTTATGGTCAAAAAAAAAAAAGGTCAGATGGGCTTTTATATACATGATGTATATATATTATATATAATGAGCTTTGTTTTAACTCCTATCAGTGAACTTCTTTTTGAAAATAAGGCATTTCAATAACTGACCAAGAACCTTTTCATTGACATTAAAGTGAAATTAAAAAGTGAAATTAAAGTTTTTGCATCTGAAGTACATAAACTTCATACACACAGTGCCTAGCATAAGTGAACACACCAATGCTAAAGTTGACTAAAAAGAGGAATAAAAAAAATCATCTTTTGGAAATTGATCTTAATGCTTTAATTAAAAAAATGAGGAAAAATCCGACTTTTAAGGACACCAAATTTTCGTTGTGAATGATTAATGTATCGTAAATAAATAAATGTTCTTCCTTAAAATACAGGTTGCGTAAGTCAGGACACCCCTATGTTCCTAAATTCTCATTGAGGAATGGGATTAATCTCCAGGTATGGTGAAGAGTGTGTGATGATGATGTGGGATATTTATCAGGATGCATAGTATCCCGGATCCATGAAATAACTGGCCTTTAAAAATCAAAATCTGCTATCTCTATGGGAATTTAACATAGGGGTGTCCTGACTTATGCAACTTATTAACGATACATTATTCATAGACAAAGAAAATTGGTGTCCTTAATTAAAAAAATGAGGAAACTTCCAACCTTTAAGGCATTAAGATCAATTTCCAAAAATTGATTTTTTTATTCCTCTTTTTAGTCAAATTTAGCATTGGTGTGTTCACTTACGCTAAGCAGTGTACATACAGTATGATCAGAATTATATCTAAAAGCCTTAATGATTACAGACCACTTTGTCTGGGTCGCATCTGAAGCGAATGATGGTGGTCCGGTTTCTCTTCTGGTCAGGACAGGCTTGTCCATTGGTGTACTTCAAAATCAGTACGTTTTTATCCCACTGTGGTCCTGTCTCTGCCTCCCCCAGATTCACATACTGGTCTCCGTCCTTCAGACACGCTGCAGCGCTGGACGGGCAGCTCCACAACCCTGAGACAAACACCCGTTATAAAACCTATGCTGAATGGTCAATGCGCTCCAGCTGTGCTGCGGACACTCACCGGTCTGAGGCACCAAAGACTTGCACACATTGATATAGTAACGCTGCCTCTGATTGGCCTTTTCTGGTACGATCATCCAATTAGATTTGTGCAGGGCCAGAGAGGATAGATCGTAGGAATGGCCATTGCCATCACTGCCAAACAGACAGTAGATGATTTAGACAGTTATATTATGCGTTACGTGCAAATACATTAGCAAGAAAGTTGGGTTACACTTTATTTTAAGGTGACGTAGTTACATTATAGCTACTCAAATAAGTACTGAGTAATATTAATTAACTACATGTACTCACTATAGTTACGGTTAGTTGTAATTATACATAATGTACAGCTATTCCTATAGTAAGTACATGCAGTAACGTGTAACTGCGTCACCTTAAAATAAAGTGTTACCAAAAGTTGCTCTCACTTGTAAGAGCAGGTCGTAGTTTTGAATGAAGGGCAGGCCAAAGCTGTGTGCCAATCAAACAGATATGTGCAGTCTGCCGTCTCCTTTATGAATTCTGGCTTACCCTGACGAACAAAAAATAATAGTTTAGGAAAACCATTCAACTTTCTAATAAACTTGATCATCGGCTGCAAGGAACTCACAGGATTCTTGCTGTGGTCGCAGGAGAAGAGGATAGCCGTTGATCTCTCGTAGACCTTGTGGCACGATTCCCCATTTGTGTAGTTGATCATGATAACCCCATCATCAAATGTGAGGTTTTGATTGGCTACCCCTGCAAAGGAGCATGGGAAAGGTTAAACATGAAAAAAACCAAACAAAAAAAAACCTTCTACTATTAATAACCTACTTATGGAAGCTTGTTTCCACCACAGAATAAAACATTTTAAAAGATAATTGTGACTTTATTTCTCAGAAATGCGAGTTATAAAGTCAGAAATGCGAGATATAAAGTCAGAATTGCATGATATAAAGTCAGAATTGCGAGATATAAAGTCAGAATTGTGAGATATAAAGTCAGAATTGCGTGATATAAAGTCAGAATTGCGAGATATAAAGTCAGAATTGCGTGATATAAAGTCAGAATTGCGAGATATAAAGTCAGAATTGCGTGATATAAAGTCAGAATTGCGTGATATAAAGTCAGAATTGCGAGATATAAAGTCAGAATTGCGAGATATAAAGTCAGAATTGCGTGATATAAAGTCAGAATTGCGAGATATAAAGTCAGAATTGCGTGATATAAAGTCAGAATTGCGAGATATAAAGTCAGAATTGCGTGATATAAAGTCAGAATTGCGAGATATAAAGTCAGAATTGCGAGATATAAAGTCAGAATTGCGAGATATAAAGTCAGAATTGCGAGATATAAAGTCAGAATTGCGAGATATAAAGTCAGAATTGCGAGATATAAAGTCAGAATTGCGTGATATAAAGTCAGAATTGCGAGATATAAAGTCAGAATTGCGTGATATAAAGTCAGAATTGCGAGATATAAAGTCAGAATTGCGTGATATAAAGTCAGAATTGTGAGAGAAAAAACTAAGAATTCTGACTTTTTTTCTCGCAATTCCGAATTTATAACACATAATTGTGAGTTTATATCTCGCAATTCTGACATATTTTCTCAGAATTGCGAGTTAAGTCCAATTCTACGTGGGAAAAAAGTCTGACTTTTTTCCCCTCAGAATAGTTTTATCTCACAAATCTGACTTTATAACACGCAATTGCGACTTTATATCATGCAATTCTGACTTTATATCTCGCAATTGCTCATAATTCAGAGATATAAGCATGCAATTCTGAGAGAAAAAGTCAGAATTTCAAGTATATTTCTCGCAATTGCGAGTTTATATCTCATAATTCTGACTTTATAACCTGCAATTGCGACTTTATATCAATCAATTCTGACTTTATATCTCGCAATTCTGACTTCATAACACGCAATTGCGACTTTATTTCACGCAATTCTGACTTTATATCTCGCAATTCTGAGAAATAAAGTCAGAATTGCGAAATGTAAACTTGCAATTGTAAGACAAAAAGTCAGAATTGTGAGATAAAAAAAATAAAAAAATCACAATTACCTTTTTTATTTTTCATTCTGTGGCGGAAACAAGCTTCCATACCCACTAGCTCAGCATTGATACTGAACTAAAGAAATAAACTCGCCTGCTATCCTGTGTGTTTGGCCCTCGACCTGACAGGAGGACACAGTGTTGCTGGCACCGTGAGGGCAGACTGAGGATGTAATGGGGCTGCACACTGCAAAGTGATACTCATAACCCAAACCCTTCACTTCATAATCCTTTCCAGCCAGCGGTGTGAGATTGTATTCATAACCACTTTTGGGGTCCTGGACTTTACAATTTTCACCTGCGAAGAGCAGGAAAAACACTGAGTTAAAGCGAGAGTCTGAGTTAACCGTCCTGCGAAGTGATTGGCTGTTCATCTTACCCTGCACTCTTTTGATTGGACAAGCTTCTGACGTTCTCCAGATGAAAACATATTCACAGCCGTCTTTGCGATCAAACATGGGTGCGCCCTGTTAATAGAAGTAAAAAAATAATGTGTTATAACAGCTTCATCATTAAAACCTTCAGTCTCTTAAATACATGGGACACTTTCCAGAAAAAGAGTACAAGATCTGTGTAGATTTTATCATGTTTTTGAAAAAAGTCTTTTTAAATCACTAATGCTACATTTATTTGATAAAAAATACATTAATATTGTGAGATATTATTACAATTTAAATCAGATTTGATGGATAAAAAACCTTTGAGGAATAGAAAGCTCAAAATAACCACATTTTTTAAAATGGAAATCTTTTGTAATACTATACATGTCTTTACTGTCACTTTTAATCAATTTAATGCATCCATGCTGAATAAAATAATTAATTTCTTTCAAAAAATAATAGTAACAATAACTTTTATCCTCTAAACCTCTAAATACTCTTATTTCTTTTTGTTTTATAATTTTTTTGTAATCCAGTTACCAAAATAGGGAACATGAGTTTTATCATTTCTGTGATCTTTTTATTTGCCTAAATCTAAATAAAAATAAATAAAAAACACCAGAATCAATAACCCTAAAGGATTTACAGAATTTCATATATATTTACCTGTGACTAATCAGGGACCAAATATTGGTTTGTAGTTACTTAGAAACTTACATTATACTTACATGAAACATTTATATGGAATGAGATTTTTTTTGCTTCCAGCTAAATACGAATACATTTTCGATCAATACAATTATTTAACAATAAACATTTAGGACACAGTAAATTTTAGGTTAGAATATAGTGTAAATATACATCATTTTCATAATCTAATAACTTTCATTCAAAAGAATATGAAATTACTTTTAAAAGGGTAATGAGACACCAATTTGTTCCTTATTTGTGGAAAGTGCCATGGATAAAAATCTATTTGGACTTACAGGACTGTCATCACACTGGAAGATGATTCGGGTGGAGTAACGTCCTGAACTACACTTGTCCCCGTTCAGATAAACGATACTGATGGAGCCGTCTGGTGCCGCCTGCAGGCTGGACTGCACGTATCCCAGGTTCACACTCCTGCCTTTGATCTGGCCACACGCTCCAATCGTTCCAGCTGCCAACAACAGAATCTATTAGTTTATTGCGAGGTCATTCAGACCAGAACTAATGCGCCAACCCTTGGTTGCAGTTATAAACAAACCAATAATCACAAATTACCCAGAAGCCAGTCTGTCAACACATCAGTAGACACTCACCGGGGCAGCCCTGGACGCGAGGCAGTGGTTTACACACGTTGATGTAAAACGTTTGAGACCGGGCCTGATCCGAGGTGTCCAGAGGAACATAATATTTGTCATCCAGGCTGAGGTCACCCAAGTCATACGATCTACCTTGTAAATCTGGAAATGCAGGGGGAAACGGCTTGAGTTTGGTGATAATAGTGGTGCAGAAATGACACATCTCAGGTTTAAAGTCACCATGAAATCAAAATGGACAATTGTTCGTTTTTATGGAATATTACAGCGTTTATAATAAATGGTTTATCCCTGTACATCATTATTTATTTTTGTAGAATAACTTCCCCTCCCTCTTTCATGATGACGTCATTTACTCAACAGACATCCACCAATAGCACACCACAACCATCCAATAAATTCCCCATGGACAAAATCAAGTCCCACCCCACATTTATTCTTATTCAAAAAGCATATGCATTACAATAGGAAAGACTCTCGCCAGGTCCATTTCATTAACAGCATGTTTTTGGCAAATAAATGGAGCATGGGAAGGCTCACCAGTGATTTGGCAGTCTACAGGAGCAGGCTCGCAGGCTAGTGCAGTGGAAAGCTCAAAGAACACATTGTGGGTTACATGAGTGCTCGTGCCCAGCTCTTCGTGTATAAGCCTCAGGGAAGCTGGAGTGGCCTTTTGGTCACACACAAGATTAATGATGAAGGTGTCTTCGGTACCTACAGGAGAGACGGGAGACAGGGGTTCAGTCCGGGGCAGAACTGTTGTAACCTTAATGCAAAACTCTCTATAATACTTGATTTTGATGATCTGATGATTCCGTGATTAAATACATGTGTGTAATGTTGCTGTCATGGCAACAGATTTCCTACAAAGCTGTGCTAGTCTCATGATCACCCTAATATGATCATGTCAGGTACAAAAAAATACAATACTATTCATTATACACTATTGGTCAAAAGTTTTAGGGTCAATAAGATTATTTTTCTGAAAGCAAGTAATACTTTTATTCAGTAGGGAATGCATTAAATTGATCAAAAGTCACTTTAAAGACATTTATAATGTTACAAAATAAATGCCGTTCTTTTGAACTTTTGAATTATTCATTAAGGAATCATCAAAAAAAAGTGTTCCACAGTTTCCACAAAAATATTAAGCAGCAAAACTGTTTCTCCAATATTTATAATAATAATAAATGTTTCTTTATCGGCATATTAGAATGATTTGAGAATGATCAAATGATACTGAACAGTTATTTTGAACTAAAAGTAATAATATTTCACAGTATTACTGTCTTTTCAGTATTACCTGTATGAGCACAGGACACTTCTTCCAAAAAAAAGAAGAAAACCTTTCATCTATAAGCTATTTAATCGAGTTTTTTTCGAGTTATGGGAAGCATAATATGTCAGGTGATCTTTGCACTGGCTACGCACCTGTCTGTATGTCCATGGCCCCTTTGTATGTAAGAGTGAGAGCGCCATCGGTGGAGAACTTGAGAGATTGCTCCACCCCGACCTGACTCACAGGCTTCTTATCTTCCAGCTCACAGCCGGACACAGGTTTATCTCCCACGGTTCCGCACTCTTTCACAGGCCCGCAAATGTTCACCTACAGTAGACAGGAGGGCTATGTGACTTTTGGTTTCAATTTGTTATAATTGCACTAAAGACACATTTCAAGAGGGCAAAAAGAAACTGGAGACAAACGTAAGAGAGTAGGACTGCACAGAATAATTGTGCTGGAAAAGTCAAAATTTTAGAACAATATGATTTCATTATTTCTCAAATTCAAACTTAATAATAGTGAATACTTTTGACGATTACCAAATCTACTGAAAGTCCCAGTTTCATTTCATTAATCATCCAGTGCTGTTACTGCTATTTAGTATCGATTTTAGTACAGATACAACCCTATTCAAGAACATTTGAAAGATTTGAAAGTGCTTCATACGACAAAGTCTTTTCCATGAGCCTTGACATGGTATCCGCTTTCAGAGGCCAGCGGCTGAAGGTTGAACTCAAAGCCATTGTTGGGATTTTTCACTGAGCATGTCTGTAGATAAAAAGAGAAATAAGAAACAAAATCTTCTTCATTACCTCAAAGTAATCACTTAAAAAAAAAAAAGGTAGACCTGGTTGGTGTCAACAACAGTTGAGATGGCACAGGCTGCTTCTGTGTCCCAAACAAAGTCAACGATACATTTCTGTTTCACCAGGAAGCGAGGGCCAGATGGCTAAAGAAAAAGAGCAAAAAAAAATATACCGTTATCATATTGTTCTTGCCACTGATTTATAACTAAATAAGCCTTAAAAGCAAGTAAAAGATCAGGAATGACTCACTGCTGTCCCAGATGAGCAGAAAAAGTGGATACGTGTTGTGTACGTGGTCGTCACTCCATCCGCTTCACACATCGAGCCATTAGTGTACTCCAACATTAGCTGGTCCTGATCCACTATCACCGGCCCTTTCTTAGCAATGCCCAAATTACTGACCTCTACCTTCTCAGACAGGCCTTCCTGCTCGATTAACATGTACACACACGTTTGTTGTCAGTGTTAGAGTTTTATTTCACCATGTCCATTCTCCTCAAGCGTTCACTAACCTTGCCAGTCTCGAACTTGATCTCACAGACGGAAGCACTTCTGTCACAGCCAGGCACGGCTTTAAGAGGGCGACACACGTTGATGTAGTACTTCCTTGGGCCGCTGGGGTCAGTCGTCTGCATGACCTGCCAGTTCCTGCCTCCATTAGATACTGACAAACTGCGGAGAGGAAGGAAACAACGGATTCAGTGTAAAGCCATTGTTGTTAACACGGTCTAGCTCTCCTAGACACTGTCAAACATGTACAGAGAAGAGATTACACTGACTCAGGAATTATTAGTGCACTTATATCTGGTAAACATATCTAGTATCCGAAAACGTCTCCGGTATGGCTACAAATGAAAAGAGAAAGAGTTCAAATAAAAATAAAGTAAAATAAAAGAAACTCTTCAAAGTAAGCTGTGTTGAATGTTTTGCATGAAAGAAATAAGTAACAAACTAATCATTAAAAAAACTATAAATTACAAAAAAGCAAACCAACTGGTGAAAGTGCTAAGCAGAGACATGCTATCTGTAGTCTAATGCTACAAAAAAAGCATAATTTTTGCCAAATATTAAAGAAACTGAGAAATTAAAGAAACATTATTGTAAACAAAATATTGTTGTTGTTACACTAAACATTTTCAGAAACAGAAGTAGAAAAACTCAGAGCACTGTTTAGCATCATCCAAATTTAACGAACCAACAAAGATACACATATCTAGTAGATAAAAGAGTGATGGAAATTGATACATTTTTAAATGTATCAATTTAAATGACAAGACATTTCCATGCCAAAAGGTAATTTCTTCCAGTAATTTGTCCATCTCAAAATATCAACGCCTATTTTAGTTTAATATACAGAGACAAGACATTTAAAGGTTGATTCACTCATAAAGTGTGGAACTATTAAAACATGGCAGTGTTTGTCTAATCATCCGACCAGCGACATGAGTTAGGGAAGGGACTATCTGTTTCATTAATCAATGGCAAATGCGGAAGGATTCAGGTAACCAATTATTTGTTAAACCAGTTTGATGACACTAGTGCAAAAAATGTCACAGTTCACATTTACAGTAACATTTAATATTCCTGTAGGACATGAGTGTTTAGTGTAAGGAGAGCTCACCTGGACAGGTCGTACTGCTGCAGAGTTCTGGGGTCCGTCACGACACACTCGTGTAGTCTCTCTGGACAGGCGTAGGAAGTGTACCATTTAAAGTTATAAGTGTATTCATCCTCATCCTGCAGAAAAATATTCATAAATGTAGGATATTGTTATAAGACGAGACAAAAGCTCTGAAAGCCCTGATATACTTCAAGAGAATGCGAAGAACAAACAGGTGTGACGTCATTTTAAACAAAATAAAGTAAAAACGAAGTTCATTTGGAGAGTGCGAAAAAGCTGGTAAACACCTTTGAACTACTATTGGTCTGTGGCGATTATGTAATAGGTGGGTGTGGCTCTGAGACTCCGCCTTCATTGATGTGGACGTCTCATTTCATCAGTTCAGTGCATCGAGCTCAGATGTCCGCAAGTAAAACATGAACACGCTGAAGAGTTAGGGTTGCCACCTGTCCCGGTTTTACCTTCCTTTTAATAACCTGTCCCGGGAAATTTATCCACTCTCCCGGGGCATTTTCAAAAGGCTACGTGAATATATATGTTCAATTTACTATTTTCTCCCACTTGAGATAGCCTATGCGTTGTGCACAGAGTGGTAGAATGCGCTATCATTGGCTCTGGGACGTGTGACGTGACGTAGGCTACGTCATCTAGCGCGTCTGTCTTGGCAGCTAGCCAGTAATTAGAGAAGCAGTGAAGAAGATTGTACGTCAACGTCGTTCGTTAGCGTTAACATGGGTGAGGAGACGGAGGACGAAGATGACAGTGTGTTCACAAAGGCCAGTAAAAAAGAAAATGAAACGTTCGACATACTTTAATAATGACTGGATGAAAAATGACATTTACTCCACATTGCTAAAGCCAACACCAGACGACCCACTATGCAAATCTAGTGTCATCCCTCTACTTATTTCTTTAGCAAAGAGGAAGCACACGCACCAGTATCTAAGTAATCAGGTAAGTTATAAGTTAAGTAAGATTAAGTGAGAATACCTGAGATGTTTTATCTTAATGCACAAAGGCCAATATTGTCTTCTGGGTCTAATGTCTAACGGACATTTTCACTACTGAGTAAATCGGTGGCTGGGTCATCGATATGTCCAGGTTTTTTATCAGACATAGGTGGCAATCCTATGAAGAGTGCTTAATAGTAGAAAATGAAGTTGTAATTCTGATTGAAAGTGGCACTGTTTTTCATTTTTAATACTGTAAAGCTGCTCACTTTAAAGCAATATATTGTTAAAAGAGCTAATATAAATAATATGACGTGTCTTGTCTGGAGTGCCGAATTGCAGATCTTAAAGTCCCACAGAAGTGCTTTGAAACGCACAGCATTATTAAATGTGTTGACGTAATTTCCACTGAAACCGGAAGACAGGGCGGGACATATCGAACAGCTCCTCCCCTTTTAAAAATAGCCAATAGCGTTTAGTTTATGTCACAGCTCGGCCAGAACCGTTAAGATCAGTGAAGCCGCAGTTTCCTCCTGATCCCTAACCGTTTCTCCTCCTAATCTCCTCCATATCGTCTAAAAACAAAAAGACTGTGTGCGCTACGACGGTTCGTGACACTAATGTGAAACCAGATTTCATTCGCCCCAATGGTAATCATATTACACTGTCTGAATCATGCCCTATCCCCTATATAGTGCACTATGTACCATTCACCATGTAGAAAACAGTAAATGTGTGAACAAGTGACGATGTTAGCAGCTTCAGTGTCTATTAGCACATTCTAGAGAGCATTTGATTGGACAGAATACCCGATGAGAACTGAAGTGCAGGGTCATGTCATCAAAATACGATAAGTTTAGAACGCTTATATCTTCTAAATTCAAATTTTGTCATTGTTTTGGAGCACACTAGCTTATAGATAACATATTCATACTAAAAGCCAAAAAAATTCAATTTTGATTTCATAGGGACTTGACAATTTTGTTATTATACGGAAAGCACTCAGCACATATTTACATGTTCTTCTAAACACTAAACTAGCAGTGTGAGTTGCATTAGGATGTACAGTAACCGTATACTGCAGGAAACGTACCTAGGAACAAAAAACATTGCTGTGCGTATATCAGGGCCTTTATAGGAATAACGTCTGAAGGTGTGTCCAATGCAAAGCTTGAGACAAAAAATGCTTAGCACACATCCCTTTATGCTAGAGTAGCCTTACTTGAGGTGAGGCTAAAATATGTATTGTGTGTGAACAGGACAAACACAACAACTGAGCAGGAGTGATACCTGAAACTCGGGTTTGCCTGGACCGGCCTTTCTGTCACAGAGGAAGGAGATGTGTGTGGAGCGCTGCGTGTGCTGCTTGTTGTTGTACTGAGAGCCATTTTTGTAGGTCAACTGGATCATGCCATCATAGTAAGAAAGCCTGGCGTTGAACTGGCCGAGATTCCAAGAGTTTGTGCCGCTGCAGAGACCAAACAGAAAAATGGTTCAAAAATCACTGTTAAACATGAAATATGTTGTGATTGGCGAGATTTCGTTGATTCATATCACACTTCATAAGTGAGGACAGAAGAAACTTGTTGGATTGTACCTTGTTAAATTTAAATGACCACGGTGAACTTACCTCTGGTCAACTTGACAAGCCCCTGCTGTTTCTGGACACTGTGCGGCTTTAACATTGCCACACACGTTGATGAAGTAGTCGTACTTCTCCCTGGACATGTTATAATAACCTCCAGTGGGTTTCTGAAGGGGGGACAAATCAAACGAAATTCCTGCAAAGAAACAGAAGCGCATTTAAAAGCAGGCAAAAACACCCCATGACCTTTAACCACGAAGCCACACCCCCACAACAATACAGCAGAAAGTACACTAAAATTATAAACACTATGGATCAGAATTTTGTTTTTTTTAAATAAAATATAATTAAGTGTAGTTAAGTTTATAAATAAATAAATTGTTTTTGCACCGAAAAATCTTAAGATGGTGGAATAATCCAGTTTGGGAGAAGACATAATATAATGGATACAGATTAAACAGTTTTTGCCAACTGTACCAGACGTATTACTACTGTAGGTTTTATTAATATTTTGAATTACATTTTATGCTGTCCGTTTTTCCCCGTTTTCATTTTAATTTCAGTTAAAGTTTTAGAAATTTTGTTAAACTAACCGTATATGACAAATATGTACATTTTATTTTATTTCAGTTAACGTTTATTTTATTTAAAGTAACAAAAATGTTTTTTTTATGGTTTTAGTTTCTATATATATATATATGGTTATAATAACCCTTCATTTTACCTAAAAGTAAAACTATATAAAATAGGTTTTGTAAAACTTAACATTTTCAACTTATTTAACATTTCTTGTTAATAAGTTTCAAGAACTAAAAACTGATTTTTTTTTTATGACAAAAGCACATAAAACTTCTGAAATGAAAATGAAAACTGAAATTATGAAAATAAAAGCTAATTCAATATATGAATTAAAGGTGCAGTGTGTAATATTTCTGAGGATCTATTGACAGAAATGCAATATAAGATCCATAACTATGTTTTCAGTGGTGTATAAAGACCTTGCATAATGAACCGTTATGTATTTATTAGCTTAGAATGAGGCATTTATATCTCCATAACCGCGGGCGCCCCCTTCTATGGAGGTCGACATATTGTGTGGTCATGTTTCTAGCGTAGCCGACAGCGAACACACAGCGCTACAGAGCGCGTTTCCTCACTACCTTGAAAAAGAAGTTTTCAGTGGTGTATAAAGACCTTACTTAATGAACCGTTATATTTGTATTACCTTAGAATGAGCAGTTTTACTGAATAATTATAACATAATTTCTTAATTTATCCTTGTAAAGAAACCTCATCGCTGAACTGGCGACTCTCTGCTGTCTCAGACGATGTCATATTTTCCTGTCGGCCACCGTAACTTCTGTTGGTTGCAATTCGTAACCTCCCCACTAGATGCCGCTAAAAATCACACACTGCACCTTTAATAGTATATATAGATAACAGCAAAATAAGCGTGTCCAGTACCAGCTTGTGGGTCTTCCACCTTGCAGTCGTTCCCTTCTGTTTTGGAGAGGACGCAGGCCGAAGCCGTGAACCACTCAAACTCGTAGACGCAGCCGTCACTGGACACACTCCTCAGGACCGGAGCGCTCTCAACATCTCCAGGCTTACACTTCAGAGTGATGATCGTTTTCACCTTCGTTTTCTCTCTGCATTCGTCTCCGTCAGTGTAAATCAGTCTGATGTCATCTCCATCTGACACCTTTTGCGGAGAAGACAGGAATTTGCCCAAGTTCAATGTTTTCCCGTTTCCTAAGAGGAGAAATGTTGAGTTAGAATGAATCATCATGAGTATGATAAAAGTGAACACATTTATCTAGATTTATCCAGGATCTGTAACGGCGCACTGACCAACTGCACATATTGCTGCGTCCCCAGGGCAAGAACTGGCCGCCCCCTCCTGGATGATTTTATGACAAACATTGATGTAAAAACGCTTCTTATCAGACTCCGCTGCCTTGGCGTCCACAGCCTCCCAGTTCTGAGATCCTTCAGATTCTGGGGAAACAAACATTCGCAATAAGTCACATGATACAAGTTGGTACAAGTTCTTTTTAAGATGTTAACAGAAACATTCATAGTTTTGAGAATGGGTTTCAAACTACCAGCCTGAGATCATTTTATATGGCCATCAAATGCTAATGATTTATACTTTAATTCAGCTTGCAAATAAGTATTTCCACTTACTATACTACATTATGAGTTTTAATGTTACTAATTTCAGTCGGTTCCGGTGTCTAATCATATGGCTTGGAATAGAGTGAAACATAAAATAAAATAAAAAAATACTACTTCATAGTACTTTTATTGTGCAAGGATGCAGAAAATTGACAGACATTTATTCAAATTTATACTTTTAACTTTCTATTCATCAAGAAAAAACATTTATCAAGGTTTCTAATATTGATCACAGCACAACTTTTTTTTTTTTTAACATTGATAATAAGAAGAAATATTTCTTTAGCATCAAATCAGCATATTAGAAGGAGACCGTGTGAAGACTAGAGTAATGGCGGGTGAAAAATCAGCATTGCCATAAAATATTTTCAAATAGAAATTGGTTATTTTGATCTGTAATAATATTTCACAATAGTACTGTTTTTAAATAACTTCAATAAATGCAGCTTTGGTGAGTATGAGTCTTCCTTTAAAAATATTACAACAACCTTACTAACCCTAAAATTTTTAACAGTAGTGTATTAACAAAAAAAACAAACATCATAAAGCCAGTTTTATGATCGATCATTGCCGTCACAGTACAGAAATGTAGCTCATCTTTACCTGGGTAGCGTGTTAAAGGTGACAGATCATAACGCTTCTTGTGGTCTGTGACTCGACACAGCAAGTCCTCCTCCTTCACGCATGCGTACGCGGTTTGCCAGTCGAAGTAATACGTGCAGTCAGACTCTCCCGTAAAAACCGGCAGGCCATTCCCTGAAAACCACAAGCCTGCTGTGAGCGGAACATTTTGAAGAAACTAAATTTGGACATGAAACAAGGTCATCTAGGTCACGTTTTTGCAGTTCCTTCCTTTTGGTTCTCAGACCATTGAGCTTCCTCAATCAGCCAGAGTAAGAACATCAGCACTTGACTACAGAAGTCAGTGTGTGTTGAGTCATGGTGTTACTCACCAACAGTGGCATTGCACTCGAAGTTAATAATGGTCATGCGCTGGAATCCCGTGCTGCATCTGCTGCCGTCTGGGTAGATGAGTGTGAGATCTCCATCTGAGTATCTGAAGATAAAAAGCAACGAGTTAAGAGACTGCTCTTCGGTTTCAATTCTGCACTGCATTATGTAAATCAGTAACAAATAAAATGTGAGTAAAAGCGAACCTCAGTGTTTGGTTCTGGAATCTCCCAGCAATCTTCATCCCCTTCCCGTTGTCTTTGACTTGACAGGCGGATACGTAACCTTTGGCATCACCGCAATGACCAGCATTGGTCCCCCCGCACACGTTCAGATAGAAGATATAGGTGTCGCTGCCACTTTTAGCCTCAGCCATATAGGGTGTGCCTGAAGCTAAAATATGAAGAATGGTAAAGCATTATAAATCATAAATATGTACTTGATGATGAACCACAACTGCTTGTACTTGTTATTGAAGGAGGGTTTGGTGTTTTTGCTAAATTGTATGAAGTTCTGCTAACACCAACATTGATTTAATGAATGTTTCACTATGTTTGCAGAAGGGGTGCAACAGTTCCCGGTAAAATAAATAAATAAAATTGAACTGCGCCGCTATGTCATAAGTGAACATAAACAGTCGAGAGATACAACACGTGTATCAGTATTTTAGATGCAGGCACTATGTCTTAAAGTGACAGCAGCCGAATACTCCTGCTGATGTTTGAGTTTTTAATGTTCATCAAACAACAAAATACAAAGAAACCACTCATTGCTCTTGACTGAATAACTTTTGTATCTTTAATAAGGATTGATTTGTATTTAATTTATACAGTGAAGATTATATGCACTATTTTACATTTGATTACTTTATTCAATTTCTTTAACTGAACACTATTGTTAGACCTGGAAAACCTGAAAGGATGGTTTATTTTAATTGTATATTTGCTCTATTGTATTTATTTGTGCTATTGCTTGTTTATTGATTATTTGTTCGTATTTTTGTTGGGACAGAAGTTAAACTACACTACACTAAACTACACTTCTATGTTGCCTTTAGTTGGGAAAACAAACTGCCCATCTGATTTATCTTACTAACATAAATATTGCCAAAATATACCATACCATGTTATTTGAACAGAGTATAATGCCAATGTCTTGTTCTCTAACTGAAAACCATGGAAATACTATGTTTTTGGGACATCATAACACTATCATGCTTTTAGACATCAGTGGTATCAGTGTTTTTTTTGTATTATTTATATACCATTTGCCAAGGCAACACATGTTTTTCATATTTATATTAGCTTTACTTCAACTAACGGAAACTTTAATAGTACCACTGTACCATGATACTGGACTATATGTGGTTTATTCAATTAAATGTACTCATTAAAGGTGCAGTAAGGGATTTCTTAAACGCTATTGGATCAGCGTGGACCAGATCGTGCACCACAGCCAATCAGCAGTAGGGGGCGTGTCTTTCAACTCTTCTAAGTGTGAAGGGCTGAAAACAGCCGCTGAGGTTGCGTTTGGTTTTGCTATAATTCACAGAACCGTTAATGCTGTTGTTGTAATGTTAGCTGTAGTAACAGGACAGTTTTGAGTGTCATTGTTTGCCGGGAGCAGGGGCCGGTTGCACCAGCTGTGCGCAAGTTACAACTTAGCCTAGTTTTGACGTAAATGGGAACTAAGTTACAACTTACGAACTACTAAATATGTTTATGTTGCACCATTAAACTTAGTTTAAACGTAACTAAATATTTACGGCAGCCTCCGATCAGGAGTAACGGTTGGAATAAAATATCAGACAGACTGAACTGCATCAATAAGCTCTTCTTTTACCGGACAGACTTCAATTCTTTAGACATATATGATAATGCTGACATTTACACTCGCTTACATTTTTAGAGAGAGTACATTATGTGAAAAGATTACTTTGTTAGCGGCTCTAGCGCTGTGTGCATCGGTCCATGTTGTGCATGTCAAATATCAGTCATAATCCATAAACGTACTAATATCTTATGTTTTTTGTATCAATATTTATTTATTGATGCTTATTTCATTTCAAATACAATTTCTGAATGTTATTTACATATAAAAACACTTATGTTACGGTCAAGTATCGTATTTAATGAAAACTTATTTTTACCGTTAGTAAGGTGAGGTAAAAGTTGTTAGAATGAAGGATAAACTGAAATTCACGGCAATTCAACACATGTTCTGCTCACGTATTTGAAGGCTTCTACTGGCTCATCGAGGCTAAACGTCATAATATGCGACTACGCATTACTTTAAGGAGAGCTTACGACCTACTAGCTACGTTCTGCCTTACTAACAAATGGTGCAACGGAATATAGTACAGAGTTAGTTACAAACTAGCTAGTAGTTACTAAGCCTCTAGTGTGGACTTTACGTTCCAATTTAAGAAAGAACTTACGAACGGCTGGTGCAACCCTACCCTGGTGTGCTGCCGGCGACTAACAACCAACTCTTGCTTATATATACTTTTGTGTACTATATGTTTATTCTTTGTTTTCCTTGTTGTTCGCTCGACATCCTCGCTTTATTTTCCGATATTTGTTGATTTAAAATATCAACAGCGTTTCTCAGAAATCACTACTGCACCTTTAAAGACCACATCGAATTCATCGCTCCTTCATTGTTTCCACAGAAAAATGTACATCGCTTTCTAAACTATGCCTGTAACTCACAGCTGTGTGTCAGGTGACTGAGGTCGATGGAGATGTCGTGCTGATCACTGGTAAGTTTGCAGTCTTCACTCTCCAGGTAATCTCTGTGGCAGGCGTACTCCGTCACCCACTCGATCTCATACCGACAGTTTGAGTCGCTGATCATCTTAGGGTTACTTCCCTGATAAACCATTGAGAAAACTGAGCTCAAGGAGTACAACAGGTACAATAAGATGAAACACTAGGCCTCTTCTTACCGCCTGTCTCGTAGAGGGACAAATGAATGTAATCGTCACTGCTGGACTGTGGCCATCACATAAGTCTGGGATTTTTTTGACTCCCTCGTACCGCAGCCTTAGTCTGAAAAAGAGAACGTCAGTTATGCTGTTCCTGTTTTCATGTTCCTTGAGCCGCAAATCAGCATATCAGCATGATTTCTGATGGATCATGTGACACTGAAGACTGGAGCAATAAGTTCTTGAACCCTCAGGTTTGACAACAAAGGAATAAATTACATTAAAAAAAATGTATATTAATTTATTTAAAAAAAATTATATATATATTGTTACAACCAATTGTTTTGTATTTTCTCGTTTTCTTTTTCTCTCTTTTGGTTTGGAAGTGTTTGTGTCCAGGTATATATATATATACACACGTACAATTATAGCATTATTTATTGTTTTAGCACTTAGCACGATTTACGGTGGAACAAGCTCGGGAACAATTACTGGAGAGTGACGAGGAGAAGCATTGCTTAGAAAATTCGAAGCATTCCTAAGAAAAACGCCTGGGACTATTTTTTTAAATAAAGTTACATTTTTCATTGTTCTTTACACATTTTATTTAACAATTACACATGTCTGTCAAGCAAAGGCTTTGACAAATATATTTTTGGTTAAAAACTGTTCACTATTGTTGTGTGATGTGTGATTTTCAGAAATAAATGACAAAAATCTGATTTCCGCTTTTGAAATTCTCTAGTTGATTGTACATTTTTCACTCATACTTCCTTTATAAACACATTACATGCATGCTTATGTTAGCTTAGGGTCTTCTGAATCCATAGATACCGAACACATAGTGTTCCATCTCCATTACATATGGTTTATAAGCCCAAATGTAAAAATAGAGAAAACGGACCAAAAAGGGCTTAGTCCCCAGAGGGTTAAACACGGTTTATTTGAGCTTGTAAGAATTGTAAAGTTCGAGGGATTGGGAAAGTAAGGAGTTTGACGCCATTTTTGTTTATTGTAAACCTTTTGATCTCTGTTCTTGGTTAGGGAGTTAGGTTAATATATTATACTTTTATTTTATTTTTCTTTAGGTTAGGTTTTTAGGAAAGAGGTCAAAGTAAGAAAGTTTTGTTTGTTGTTTTGGCAGGGTCAACTCCCGAAGAAAAGTTACCTTTTTATTTATTTTGACGTTATTTTTAGTTTGATTTCAATAAACCCTCAAAAGCTTCCCCGCTCACACTCTCTCATTTCATGTTGCGTCCTTTACCCCTTGACGGGGCGTAACTATATAGATATATCCCTTTATTTTTTTCTGAACAGCAGTGAAATAAGCTTAATAACAAATTAGCTAATAAATGATCCCATACTTGTCATTGGAGAGCAGCTCGAGCTGGTGAACAGGCTGACCCATGTCGAAGGAATCTTTTCCAGAGATGAGACAGGCCGCAGATCCCTCGGGACACACACTTCCAGCAAGGTCTGAGCAGAGAGACATTACCGTAGTTATCTGCATTGCACTGTTAAATGATTTGATTGTTTAAATAAGATCCTGCTCAGCTTGTTTGGTTTAAAGCAGCTATATAATGTTTGTTGACTGGTTTCCAAACTCTTGAGAAGTGCACACCCCAACACTGCTATGGATAAATATGATATTACTGAAACTCACTTAGACTTCTGCATATATTAATGTAGAAATCACTTTCATCATCTGGGTCGTCAACCAGGTAGCCGTCCGACAGTTTTATCATTGGGTTGAGGTCATGCTTCTTTCCGTCCGAGTCAAAGACATAGCAGGGGACCTTTAGAAATGCATTGAGTGGTGAAAGAAAATGTACAACTTTACTACAAGAAAGTTTCAAGTCACTGCCATTTCCTCTGTTGTAGTATAAATAAGATATATATGAGCTATGAGGCAGAATATCTAAAAAAGTGGATTTTCAAATTTTCTGAAAATATGATTGGTGCTTGGATTAGCGTAATAAAGTTATTTGTTTTCCCCACAATTCATACATATACTATTTCAACAAGTAAATATATACATAAACTGTGTGAAGCAATAAAATTAACTTATATGTGCTTTTCACAAGTTGAAAATGTTAACGTTCTTCTTAGATCATTCTTTATGCAGATTATGCATAACTCAACGGATTGGTTCAAGCATGAGTTTAATTCATTATTTTCTCACTGAGAACAAATGAAAAAGCCAAACACACACATTTAAACACACACCTCCCCCACATTCACGCTCCAGCACGTCATCAGCTTTACTCACCTCCTTATGTGGTGTAAATTTATCACGTCTGCAGGCGAAATACGTCCTCCATTCAAAGTAGTGCACACACTCCGAGACCGTGACGAACTCAGGTGTGCCCTTTGAAGGAAACAAATGTAATGTAAATCAGCAAGCAATGAGATAAAAATGTTTGCAGCAGGGTTATTATTGTACACAAACTATTTAAAACATTTCTGTTAATTGAAATAAAAATGTAAATATATATATATATATATATATATATATATATATATAATGTATGTATGTGTGTGTGTGTATATATATATATATATATGTCATTTTGATTAATTGCGATTAATCGCATCTAACATAAAAGTTTTTGTTTATATAGTATATATGTGTATGTGTGTGTGTGTGTGTGTGTGTAGATGTAGATGTATATATACTTTTATGTATCGATTAATCAATTTGACAGTCCTAATATTAGTTAAATATAAATATAAATACATTTAAAAAAATGTGAAATGTTGCCTTGGCAATGAACTAAAATAAATGTAAAAATTATGCATTAAGAAAAAAAAAACTAATATATATATATTAGGGCTGTCAAAAGATGAATCGTGATTAATCGCATCCAAAATAAAATTATGTGTTTACATAATATATGTGTGTGCACTGTGTATAATTATTTTGTATATATATAAATACACACACATGCATGTATACATTTAAGAAAAATGTGTTATTTATATATAAAATATTTATATTTATATATAATATAAATTATATATAAATATAAATAAATAAATTATATATAAATATATACAGTATATACATGCAAATATTTCTTAAATATATACATGCATGTGTGTGTATTTATATATATACAAAATAATTATACACAGTGCACACACATATATTATGTAAACACAAACTTTTATTTTAGATGCGATTAATCACGATTAATCTTTTGACAGCCCTAATATATATATATATAGACAAATTTCAGCACAAACAAACAATAAATATATATATAGTCTAGTGATAGTAATAACAAGCCAAACTACACAAGTCATTCAAGTATCCATCAAAGCCGATTTTGAGTAACTTCAGCAACACCTACGGTACTTTGCCTCACTATTATATCAAGTTTTCCATCAGTCATTTGTTCCTGCGCAGCGAGAGGGAGGAAGGAAACGAACAGCTTTGCAGACGCCACAGTGTGTGTTCACGGACACCTGTGACTAACAGCGCTGCGCACTAAAGCTCACCATGGTTTTGCCGCATTGAAAGCTGATGCTGCTCTGGAAGTTGCTGCTCTTGTCATTGCATTTCCTCGAGCTGTTGAAATCCAGCACAGCGGGAGAGTCCCTCCGCAACGAGAGATCACCTATGGAGAAAAGTGCAAGTCATTTCTATTGTAACAATAGAAATTCAATATTTTACACATGTTTATGATATTAATTTTTCACTGTATTAATTGGGTCTTTATACTTGGGGACCCGAAAGTTATTGCTATAAATTAAGACACTCTACATGCAGTTAGACTATAGTAATAAAAATAAAATCAAAACTAATTTGTAACTGCAGAGTTGTGTCTAGCACAAAACAACAGCCACACAGAACTGTTCGTTCAAACCCAAGTCAACTAAAGTTTATCAGCACAAACAAATCAGAAAATGTCTCTGTGACACCCAACAAGATAAATATATTACAGCATGTGATCTGGAGAGGTTGGCCAAACATCTAGCAGTGCACAACCCATGGGAACAGCAGCATGAGAAGAAGATAACCGAATAAATGCAACAACGTAACAGACGCTTCCATAAACATGTTGACTAGAGCCATGTTCAATATTAGGCCACTCGAGAACATGTCAGTATTTTCTACATACTAAATATTTTTTTTTATTTTAAAACAGTGGCCATCATACAAAAATAAATGCTTACAAAGACAGTAGAGCACTGCATTGTCATCACATGACCTCATTGTGTTGTTTATATTTAACTCAGCATGTGCCACTTCTTTATTTCATTGAAATTAGAAATGTTAATTAAGCAAATATTATGCATGATTATTCCAAATTAGTGTAAAATTGTCTTAACTTATTGCAATCGTCTCAAATAATGAAACAAGAAGAATCAAAATTGTCGTACCATACGCACTGCATTGTAGAATCCTTATACATTTCACATTTTGCCAATTGTATGATATCATAAAGGTATTCCATGCATAAAAAAGGCACACAGTATACACACTGCATTAATAAGAATTGCACATAAAAAGTAGTATCCTATGCTGTTATGTTTTTTATACAATGGCTCTGTTAAGGATGCAACATTCTAAAGCTTTAATTCTGTCAAGGACGGGTCCATAGAAAACTGTATAAAAAATTATTAATATTAATAAATGCATTTATATAAATAAAATCAGTAATACAGGTAGTAGAAAAAAAAGAATGTAACAATAGAAATTAAATATTTTCCAAATAATATTTTACACATTTAGAATATTAATTTTTCACTGTATTAATTGGGCCTTTATACATTCATACGTAGGGACCCTCAGGGGGCCGCAAGGGAATTCTAGGGGTTCTGTGGGAAAATTTTGTACAACAGTTAAAAAAAAAAAAAAAACAAGATTAAACTACATAAATAATCCGGGACACCATTAAAGGAGCTCTAAGCGATGTCACATGTTTTTTAGGCTAAAACATTTTTGTCACATACAGCAAACATCTCCTCACTATCCGCTAGCTGCCGGTTCCTAAACACACTGTAAAACACACGGTCTCTGCACACACACACCCCAAACTCCACACACACCCCAGGCTCCACACACACACCCCAGGCTCCACACACACACCCCAGGCTCCACACACACACCCCAGGCTCCACACACACACCCCAGGCTCCACACACACACCCCAGGCTCCACACACACCCCAGACTCCACACACACCCAACACAAACAAACTGGGCTAACCCGCACCACGAAACAAAACACACTGTTCCAGCCAATAACCAACTAGAAGGATATTGGACGGGGGTATTGGGGGGTAAGTGGGCGGGGTTACTGCGTGGATGACGGGGGGGGGGGGGTATTGGGGGTAAGTGGGCGGGGTTACTGCGTGGATGACGGGGGGGGGGGGGGGTGGTATTGGGGGGTAAGTGGGCGGGGTTAATGCGTGGATGACGGGGGGGGGTATTGGGGGTAAGTGGGCGGGGTTAATGCGTGGATGACGGGGGGGGGGGGGGGTTGCATTGTATTGTTTGACAATACTTTAAACGTCAACAAGACGTGACGTCACCCGACATCGCAGAGAGCATCTTTACAATAAACAATCCATAAACGCTGGGACCAACATTCTTCAAAATATCTTCTGTGTTCAGCAGAATAAAGAAACTCATAAAGGTTTGGAATAACTTGAGTAATGGATGATAACTTTTTCACTTTTGGGTGAACTATCCCTTTAAGTCTGTACAGAGACACAAATGAGTGGTTTAAACTGGACGCGTCAAAGCAAACATTGTTTCATTCTTCATCTGTCATGTAGTCGACAGACTGTATACTGTACATCTGTATACTGTACATCTGTATACTGTACTACTGTACATCTGTACTACTGTACACCTGTACACTGTACATCTGTACACTGTACATCTGTATACTGTACATCTGTATACTGTACATCTGTATACTGTACATCTGTATACTGTACATCTGTATACTGTATACTGTACATCTGTATACTGTACATCTGTATACTGTACATCTGTATACTGTATACTGTACATCTGTATACTGTATACTGTACATCTGTATACTGTACATCTGTATACTGTACATCTGTATACTGTATACTGTACATCTGTATACTGTACATCTGTACAACTGTATACTGTACACCTGTACACTGTACATCTGTGCACTGTATACTGTACATCTGTATACTGTACACTGTACATCTGTATACTGTACATCTGTACAACTGTATACTGTACACCTGTACACTGTACATCTGTATACTGTATACTGTACATCTGTATACTGTACATCTGTATACTGTACACCTGTATACTGTACATCTGTATACTGTACACTGTACACCTGTATACTGTACATCTGTGTACTGTACATCTGTATACTGTACATCTGTATACTGTACACCTGTATACTGTACATCTGTATACTGTACACCTGTATACTGTGCACCTGTATACTGTACACTGTACACCTGTATACTGCACATCTGTATACTGTACACTGTACATCTGTATACTGTATACTGCACATCTGTATACTGTATACCTGTATACTGTACACTGTACATCTGTATACTGCACACCTGTATACTGTACATCTGTATACTGTACACTGTACACCTGTATACTGCACATCTGTATACTGTACACTGTACATCTGTATACTGTACACTGTACATCTGTATACTGTATACTGCACATCTGTATACTGTACACTGTACATCTGTATACTGTATACTGTACATCTGTATACTGTATACTGTACACTGTACATCTGTATACTGTACACCTGTATACTGTACACCTGTATACTGTACACTGTACACCTGTATACTGTACACCTGTATACTGTACATCTGTATACTGTACATCTGTATACTGTACACAGTACACCTGTATACTGTATACTGTACACCTGTATACTGTACACCTGTATACTGTACACCTGTATACTGTACACCTGTATACTGTACATCTGTATACTGTATACTGTACACCTGTATACTGTACACCTGTATACTGTACACCTGTATACTGTACACCTGTATACTGTACATCCGTATACCGTATACTGTACACCTGTATACTGTACACCTGTATACTGTACACCTGTATACTGTACACCTGTATACTGTACACCTGTATACTGTACATCCGTATACCGTATACTGTACACCTGTATACTGTACACCTGTATACTGTACACCTGTATACCGTATACTGTACACATGTATACTGTACATCTGTATAATGTACATCTGTATACTGTACATCTATATATTGTACATCTGTATACTGTACATATGTATACTGTACATCTGTACATCTGTATACTGTACATCTGTATACTGTACATCTGTATACTGTACATCTGTATACTGTACATCTGTACATCTGTATACTGTACATCTGTATACTGTACAACTGTACATCTGTATACTGTACATCTGTACACTGTAAATCTGTACATCTGTATACTGTACATCTGTATACTGTACATCTGTATACTGTACATCTGTATACTGTACATCTGTATACTGTACATCTGTACATCTGTATACTGTACATCTGTATACTGTACATCTGTACATCTGTATACTGTACATCTGTATACTGTACATCTGTATACTGTATACTGTACATCTGTATACTGTACATCTGTATACTGTATACTGTACATCTGTATACTGTACATCTGTACATCTGTATACTGTACATCTGTATACTGTACATCTGTATACTGTACATCTGTACATCTGTATACTGTACATCTGTATACTGTACATCTGTATACTGTACATCTGTATACTGTACATCTGTACATCTGTATACTGTACATCTGTATACTGTACATCTGTACATCTGTATACTGTACATCTGTATACTGTATACTGTACATCTGTATACTGTACATCTGTATACTGTACATCTGTATACTGTACATCTGTATACTGTACATCTGTATACTGTATCTGGTGTGACAACATCAGACATTGCTTTGACGCAACTTTTGACGCAACGCAACGATCACAACAAGGACAGGCAAATTTCAGCAGTTCAGTGACTGAATGCAAGTGGGCGGGGCCTATGATGGGATTATGTATTCATGAATGTTTTGCTATGGAGAAGGGCATATGCAAAATAATTTGCCCGTGTGACATCACAGATCCTGCAATATCAAAACAAACCCTTTTTGGATTTTGCTTAGATAATTGTTTATAATGAGGAGGACATTTTAGGATGGGGTTCCCTCACACAGGGATGATTATATCTGGAAGTCCACAGCATCTAAAAGACTCTGACTCTGATACTGAAGACCTCTAAGATGTCAGGGACTAGAGCTTCATGATTTATAATATGTGGCGGAGCCGGAAATTTTAATTACTGCTATTTAAATATTGTCACTTACTTACAAAACCAGTGCACCTGATACTAGATAACTTTGACCTACTTCCTGTGGATCATAAATAAACGACAGCAGGAGCACGAGATAAAGAATACCAAGATATGTCACTGAGCAGCATACACACTTAAATGAATGCAAAAGTTTTCAGATGCATTGCCACTATTGTGTGAAACACACATTAAAGGGTCGGAAAGCCCCATAACGGATGCAGAGCAACCACCAAAGAGTGACAGCGAGGACAGCTAGAAGCCAGCACAGCCTGAAATACTACAGAAATAGACATTACACTATAGTGTTTGAATGCTTTCATACAGACGTACAAAATAAACAACCCATGCAATGTATGTAATAAGGCTGAAAGTGAATATATAGCACAGATTCAGTCAGCACGATTAACATCTGCAAGCTGTCTTATTTTGTCATTGGGTCACATGGTGTGTGATGCAATATCTGGTAAATATATGGTGTTTGTTCAGACTCTGACTCAGATCGCTATTGGTCGGGGTTTTCATTTGATCGGTTTGTGTCATACGGAGGTCAGCTGACTAGAAGGATAAGGCCAAACAAACAAGTGCTCTGTCATACAGCTAATATGCACAGTTATATGATGTACTATAACAGCGCTGGGTTTATTAGGATGTTATCTAATGCAAAGACAGAAAATGAGAACTATTTAGCGCACTTCCTTTAAATAGTTTTAATGTTTCACAAGAATATCCAGAATAAGCAAAAAAATCTATTGTTTCTTTCTTTGTCCAACTGAGTGTTTGATGTGACTTGAATCAATAGGAAATGGTATCACATGACCAAAACGGTGAATCTTGAGCGAAAACATGTTTAGGTCACATTTCACCACAAAAATAAAACAAAACAAAGGAGAGAAAAAATTAAATATATACACTACCATTCAAAAGTTTGCATTCAGTTAATTTTTTTAAGTAGTGAATACTTTTATTCATCAAGGATGCATTAAACTGATCAGAAAGTGAGAGTAAAGACATTTATAATTTTATAAAGATTTTGATTTCAATTAAATGCTGTTCTTTTAAACTTTCTATTCATCAAAGAATCTTGAAAACAAACAAAAAAAGTATCAGTTTCCAGACGAATATTAAGCAGCACAACTGTTTTCAACATTAATAATGAGAAAAATGTTTCTTGAGCAGCAAATTATCATATTATACTGATTTCTGAAGGATCATGTGACACTGAAGGCTGGAGTAATGATTTGACATCACAGGAATAAATTACATTTTAACATGAAATGGTTGTTTTAAATTATAAAATATATTTAACAATATATCTGTTTTTACTGTATTTTTAATTAAATAAATGCAGTCTTGATGAGAATATTCAAAAATATTCTGAAGTCTAACCCAATCTTTTGAATGGTAGTGTATAAGTAATTATATATTGCATAGAGAAAATAACCTCTATTTTAGGACAGATAAAATTGAAAAACAAATGAAGAATGAGAATTTGGAAAATCTGACAATGTTCTCATAGAGGTCTTGGATCAGTGCTACTCTCACAGATGATATCATGTGTATCTTAAAGGGATAGTTACCCCAAAAATATAAACTCTGTCAGTAATTACTTTCCCTCATGTTGTTCAACCCCGTAAGACCTTCGTTCATCTTCGGGACACGAATTAAGATATTTGTGATTAAATCTGAGAGCTGGATCACTCCTCCATAGGCTTCTAAGGGATTGACACTTGTTCCCCGAAAAGTTATTAAAGACATCGTTAAAATAGTCCAAGTGACTACAGTGGCTCAATCTTAAGTTTATCAAGCGACGAGAATACTTTTTGTGCGCAAAAACAAACAAAAATAATGACTCTATTTCAACTATTGATTTCCTTCTCTGTGGGCTCGAGTGAGTTCACTAGTGTAACAGCGCAGCGCTTCTGTGTTGAACGTCACACGCATCACACACATGACCAGCGTCGGGCAATAGTGAGCCTCCGTGTGACGTAGCTCTACGCTATCACACTACGCTATCACACTACGCTATCACACTACGCTATCACACTACGCTATCACACTACGCTATCACACTACGCTATCACACTACGCTATCACACTACGCTATCACACTACGCTATCACACTACGCTATCACACTACGCTATCACACTACGCTATCACACTACGCTATCACACTAAGCTATCACACTACGCTATCACACTACGCTATCACACTACGCTATCACACTACGCTATCACACTACGCTATCACACAACGCTATCACACTACGCTATCACACTACGCTATCACACTACGCTATCACACTAAGCTATCACACTACGCTATCACACTACGCTATCACACTACGCTATCACACTACGCTATCACACTAAGCTATCACACTACGCTATCACACTACGCTATCACACTACGCTATCACACTACGCTATCACACTACGCTATCACACTACGCTATCACACTACGCTATCACACTACGCTATCACACAACGCTATCACACTACGCTATCACACTACGCTATCACACTACGCTATCACACTAAGCTATCACACTACGCTATCACACTACGCTATCACACTACGCTATCACACTACGCTATCACACTAAGCTATCACACTACGCTATCACACTACGCTATCACACTACGCTATCACACTACGTTATCACACTACGCTATCACACTACGCTATCACACTACGCTATCACACTACGCTATCACACTACGCTATCACACTACGCTAACTTACTCGAGCCCAAAGAGAAGGAAATCAATAGTTGAATAAAGTCGTTATTTTTGTTTGTTTTTGCGCACAAAAAGTATTCTCGTCGCTTGATAAACGTAAGATTGAGCCACTGTAGTCACTTGGACTATTTTAACAATGTCTGTAATAACTTTTCGGGGAACAAGTGTCAATCCCTCAGAAGCCTATGGAGGAGTGATCCAGCTCTCAGATTTAATCACAAATATCTTAATTCATGTCCCGAAGATGAACGAAGGTCTTACGGGGGTGAACAACATGAGGGAGAGTAATTACTGACAGAGTTTACATTTTTGGGTGAACTATTCCTTAAATTACTACTAAATTAAACAATCATTCAAATTTCTTATCAGCATACAGTCGAACTGGTAATCATTATCCCATGCCAGAAAACAGAATATTCACAATAGGAAGAAAAAAAAACCACTTGGACCTGATAAAAATTAACATTAATAAATAATATGTAAGATAAGTAAAGCACAGATACAATAAAGTGTTTTGTGCTTTTATTAGATGCACATTGCTGTTGCAGTTTGGTGTGTATTGTGTGATCTGGCATGCTTTGCTCGTACCCACTGACTGGTGCTGGCGGCTCGTCAGGTTGTGGGCACAGACCGCACTTCCTTTTCCACATTCTGTGTCTGGAGACGAATCACAGATCTTCAAAGCGTAGCTCACATTGCTGTCCTGGTCGATGGCTTCCCATTTGTAACTTCACAGTCACACACACACACACACACACACACACACACACACACACAGTTTAATTTGAACCCATTTCCAAGATCATAATGTATTTCAATTAAATGACATCATTGGATCATAAAAAAAGCTGAATGTCTCAGGTGAGACAAAGTGTGTGTTATGGTTGATTGGGTCCAGACAGGTACCTTGACCCACACAGGCTAAAGAAGGGCCATAAACTGTATAAAAGCAGCGATCAGCAAACTAGATCATATTTAAACGCATGAATTTCTTTCTCAACAAGTGTTTATATGTTAACCATCACGGTTTGCCAGCAATGATCAGCATTAAGAGTGTTTGTTTATTTATTTAAGATCTCACCTGCACAGATCCTTGTACCATGGGCTGTCATCCGACTCCACAGCTGATGTGACACACTGAAGCAGAATCAAACTAGAAATAACAGTAGCGACGATTCCGCGAACACGACCCATATTTTACCCAAGGAAATAAATTAGTGTGCACAGTCCGTCATGATACAGCAGTCCTTTCCGATTACTGATCATTACCCGTGTACAGGAACCACTCAGTCACATGACGGCATGACATGTGGTACAGGTCACGTGGTTCGCTCCGTTCGAATATCGGTAAGTAGAATGACAGCAACGTGGAACGGATCGTCCAAAATGGGCGCGACTTAGCGGCAGAGACATTATTAAATAATATATGTAACAATTATTTAAAATTACAGAATCATTATCGAAACATAAAACCCTGACCAGAATCATCACACTCAGTTTTTCTGTAACGTCTGCCTGTCGGCTTACCAAATAAATAATTATATTGGTTTGTGTTTATGGGAATGTTTTGACATCTTACTTAAATATTTCGCTATGACAGATATCCATAGTGGTCGCAGCCTAGAACAAAACAAGAAAAGTGTAACAATGTTACATTACAACTATTATAATTATTGTTATTGATCCTTGGTAAAAAAAAAGAAGGGAAAAAAAGCAATTTTGCGTCAATTTAACATTTTCTTCAAAGTGATCCTCCTTTCTATTTTATCATTTGTTTTTAAAGTCTATGATTATTATGCTCAATGGATGATTTGGCTGTTTGAGCCGCCATGCGCCCCCTGGTGCATTTCAAGAATAGTGAGATGTGCCATCCAATATTCGCCAATGAGTCATTACAAAACAAATGTGTGTCCTGTTTAGCTAACTACACCATATTCCACAGAGAACGATAAAACATTTTTAAATCCAGTGATGTGTACATGCAATCAAAATAACCATTAATTGTATGTATGGATTGACTGTAATAATTATAACCGTGTAATAACCGTGTAATAACCATGTACTAACAGTCAGGATGGCCGAGCGGTCTAAGGCGCTGCGTTCAGGTCGCAGTCTCCTCTGGAGGCGTGGGTTCGAATCCCACTTCTGACAACAAACTTTTTAACCCACATTATGTTTTTATTGTGTTTCAACAGAACTGGAAGTATTAACATCTTCACACACACACACACACAAAAACAATGTTTTACAAAGCTAAATCAAACAGGTCAAATATCAATCCTTTAATAACAACAAAAAACTTTTTCTGTTCAAATCTTAAAGCCATCATAGCAATCAAACTGATGGTATATTTCATCAGTTACATGTGTCCATTTATGGATACACAAGATCTGCTGAAAAGCTGGAAATTCAGTCTAATTCTAAAACTAGATTCTTTAATCAAAAATTGTGTGACAAATAGTTGCATGGTTAAAATGTTTTGTTATTTTAAGATCTTACTATGACTAATGTTTGAACAATACAACCTCAAAGCAAAATGCTCTATTTTTACAAAATAATTAAAGAACATTATAAGTAGGTGGTCAAAAAATAATAATAAGCAAAAAAACCAGCCAATCCAAAACTGGATAATCTTTGATTCAATGCAGAGCGTAACCCGCTAGCTTCTCGGTTCTGAAATAAAACAATGGGAAAATTAAGTTTATCTATATACTAAACATTCAGAGAATCAATCAAAATTTGTGATACTTACATGAGCCTTCTCACATCAGTGCACCTAAGAAATTAAAGAAGAAGAAGAATGGAAAAAGTTATTTATAGGTCATTAGAAAACTCTACCCGTTAAAAGTCAGGACAGTGGTCACACTTTACTGAATTTATATTATAATACTTTAATCTAAAGTGTTAGATTTAATTTCAGAGGATATTTCCTTATATTATTTCCTGAATATTTTTAACCCATGTGACCACAGGTACCTAGAGATTTTTTATTACCAACAATGGCCAGTAGGAGGCACTATCACCAAACTTTACAGGTGTGCTACTGAGCTTAGTTTATGTCCAAGCATTGCACAACTACAACCTAATTGTCTTTTTGTAGAGAAGGATGGATAATGGCCAAAATAAAACAGATATATTATTTTTAAAGACAATATGAAATAAAAGATAATATTTACAAAAAATATTTGAAATAATCAATTAGTAAAAGAAAACAAAACAAAAAATAGTAGCTGTCAAAAGAATTTTTTTAATGTTTTCTCAAGAAGTGTCTTATGTTCACCAAGGCTACATTAATTGAATCAATACTGCAAAATATCATTACAAATTAAAATAACTGTTTTCTATTTGAATACATTTTCAAATGTAATTTATTCCTGTGATCAAAGCTGAATTTTCAGCATCATTACTCTTCGGTGTCACATGATCCTTCAGAAAAGTCTTCACTGTCACGTTTGAGCAATTTAATGCTTAATTTCCCTCTTTTTTTAAAAATCTGACCACAAATGTTTGAATGGTATCATTGTTTCCACAAAAATATTAAGCAACAAAAACCTTCATCATTGATAATAATCATAAATGTTTCTTGAGCAGCAAGTCATCATATTATAGTGATTTCTGAAGGATCATGTGACACTGAAGACTGGAGTAATGATGCTGAAAATTCAGCTTTGCATGACAGGAATAAATAACATTTTTTAAATGTATTCAAATAGAAAACAATTATTTCAAATAATACAAATTTACAAAGTTATTGTTTTTACTGTGTTTTTGACAAAACAAATGCAGCCTTGGTGAACATAAGAGGCTTCTTTCAAAAACATGTAAACAATGTAATGTTTCCAGACTTCTGACAAAGAAAAATAGATCTTGTAGAAAAATAGACTTTCTACTCTATAATCCTATTCTGTAACATTATAGAGAGCATAAGCCCCTCCCCTTCCGGTGGACCATGTGACCTTATTTCGGAAAAATATTGTATGGTAGTCAATGGCGAGAGACAACAAATATTTGGATCCCGTTTGTATTGAGCCCTGAATAACACATATGATTTTTGTCAATTTAAAAGATACATTTTAAAGTCAAGAAAGCCGCAGTTTGATGTAAAACTGTTGAGGTATAAGACTGTGAAAATACGTAATTACAAAGACTACAAACCCAAGGTGACGTCATACCTTTTCTCTCAATGAATGAAGCTAACTTTACTGAAGCTAACGTCTGTCATGTTTTTTATAGTCTAACGTTATAATCGTAATGTTACGCCGTCATCCTGTGTGTTTTGTACCAGACTGCACACACACGAGCTCGGTGACGTACATAGTGCGAGACGAGAGATGTAGTTCATGGAGCGATTTTCACATAAAACTAAATGTTACTCTTCTGTTTTATGACAAACTGTGACTTTCTTGACTTTCATAATTATCTTTTAAATTGACAAACTTCATATGTGTAATTCAGGGCACAGTTCGGACGGAATAAAAAGATAAGTTGTCTCTCGCCATTGACTACCATACATATTTTTCCCGAAATAAGGTCCCATGAGCCGGAAGCGGAGGGGCGGGGCTTAGGCTCTCTATATAGAACTATATATACCACCCACCCACCAAAATAAAACATTAAAAACACTGTAACCAACCAAAAGTTACCACGAATATTTAACCCCTAATTAAGAATACGTAGGTGTGTCCAAACGACTGGTAGTAGCAGAAAAGACAGTTAAATTAGAACAATAAATCAAAGTTTTGATTCTCACTCACTCACATTGTTTGATACCTGATGGTGGACTAAGCATCGCCCTCTCCGCAGGTCCAAGATGATCCCCACTGCTGTTCAAAGCGTATGAAGAGTCCTGCTCCACAACAGATTCTTGAGGGGACTCTTGATCAAACATGGACTCATTTGAAAAAGAACATGTGGCTTTGCATGTGTGCTCAGTTATCATGGATAAAACATTCACAGTGCTGGAGACGTCTTGTTGTTTAGACTCTCTATTGGCTCCTTGCTCTTGCTGAAACCTGATTCCAAGCATATTATCGATATACATGGCATGATCAGCATCTACTAACTCTTTCGCGAGATTTCGCTTTCCCGTGATAATGTCAACCTCCCATTGTGTCTCAGAAACAGGCTGTCTGAAACGGATCTGTAGGTTCTCATGACACATACAGTTCTGGAAGAAAACAATGGCATCATCAGACCAGTCCTGGCCGTTGGGTTTCACTCCTCTCAGTAAACAATGATAGGTGACTTTAGGTAATCTACCGAGCTCCTCTGGAAGCTTTTTAAGCTGGCAGACATCGTGTAAGGACAAAACTGAATACTGCCCATAGTCAACCAAGTTTATGAGCACAGAAGTGGAATCGCACTGCACGATCTCGGCCCGGCACCATTTTCTCTTCTCCGCTGATTTCACCAAACAGCTCGCACCAGGAACTAAACCAACCTCCGGTAATGGCACCACAACTTCGGGAACGTTCTCAAGAATGGCAGAGACAGTATCTACAATCAAAAGCAGGTCTTCAAGAATGATGTAAAATTCAGATGGGGTTGTGACTGCAGCTGCAAATCCTTTATATTCAAAGTTAATTTGGACAGGGGCCTGGAATAGGGTCTGTGGTCGATCCAGACGGACCTCTGAAGAAGCGTCTGGGAAGGGAGGATGGTCATCAACAACAAGCGACCCATCAGTACTTTCCCCTTCCTCGATATCTCCCACATCCTGCAGAGCAACGCCATCAGGTGACTTAGAGGTTTCATGATCAATTGCATTAAATGTAGAAACATTTTCTTGCAACTTTCTTGAAGTTTTAGTCACTGATATGCTCGTGTCACATGAGAGTTTTGCAAGAGCCACGTCCTTAGGCTTTAAGTTATTTTGCCTTTTCTTGTACTTTCTATTCCAAAAGACATTTGTCGGGAAGTAAAAGCCTGCTTTCTTAATCGGCTTTGTCTGAACTGTCTGAATGTTTCCAAGTTCACATTTGTGTTGTGTGTTTGACTTTGTCTTTAGCTGGTAGGTTCTCACTTCTGCATGATTCTTTTTGAGTTCACATTTGCGTTGTTGTGTGCATAACTTAAAGGTTTTAACTGCTTTAGCCTTGTGGGCGTGATGATCGGTTTGGGTTTCACTCTGGGACACTTTGTCTTGGCTAGACAAGACTACATCTTTGCTCTGATCACCATCATACTTTGAGTTTCCCTGCATGTGGCCATCCTCAATCTTAATGCTCACTTCCCATGAATTTTCAAGCTTTCGAATTAATTCTACCATTAAAGGCTTGCCAACTGCTTCCTTGATAAAAGAGTCGTCGTTTTCAAAAGAGTAAGGTTTTGCAAGTGTGCACAGAGTGCTCAATCTGGGCTGAGACAGAAAAGTATTGGTTAGCATGTGAACATTTTTTCTGTCGACAGTTGCAGGGTTGCCATAATCAATAAACTCAACTGCTAAGCGGCCACAGTTTGAAACGTTGGTGACAACAGCTCTGTACAAAGCCAAGTCTTCTTCAAACTCGGCGGCAACAAGGTCTCCTACTTTTACTTCGGTTGCCACATTTTTCATGTTATCCTTGAAGACAGTGCTGTTTAGTTCTTCACCCATTTGAAGGATGTTTGTTTCATCGTCTTCCATCTGGATAAAGAAGCTTCCAACAGAACTGCAATGAGAGATGAAGCCCACGCCGCAAAAACCTGGTTTCATTTTGGCAGCAGGAAGATCACATAGTTTTGGCAAGTTCTTATGTGATGGCACTACTTTAAGAGAAGAGGTAGCGCCCTGTAGTTTCTCTTTTATTGCTGCTTTATGTTGCGTTTTGGGATGTTTTATGGGTTTTGAAGTTTTCTTATCACCCGGTTTGGTTTTACCACATCCCCTCTCTTTGGTGTTCACTTTCCTGTTTAAAATGCAGACTTCCACTTCTTCTCTGTGGGAATCTAAAGCAGGTTTACTGACAGTCAGATTCCGTTCTGCCACACTGCAAGTTGCCGTGAGCTCTCGGACTTTTTCATTGATGTGCATATTTCCATCATAAAGATCACAAAAAAAATGTCCGTTTTTGTCCCTTGACATAAACTTGGCCTGGAAGGATTTGTTGAGGATGTCAGTCTCGAGCCACATGTTGACTTCTGGCAAATGTTCCCCCTCTGGAACATTCAAAAGGCTGCATCTCAGAGCCTGCATTGGTGTCATCAATAAATCAATCGCTGTTTTGGGAATTGGTATAACATTTGTCTTCTCAGAAATTTGCTTATCACCGTAATCAACAAAGAACACACTCACATGTTGATGAGACTGGACGGGGTGTGTCAGAGCCCTGTACCACTGGCCGTCACAGAAATATTTGGCCAGGCAAACATTACTGCTGCAGTCGTCAGATGTCGTAGTCAAGAGCTGGCTTTCTTCAGCAACTCTCTCCATCAGCGTATCAAGGATCTCTGTATTCCTGTCGAGCTGAAAATAGATTTCCCAAGGACTGCAAACTTGAGTAACATGCACCAGTTCTTTGCTTCCAGATCTCAAGTTGAAAGATGAGTAAATGAAGGAACGAGGGTACAATGATGAAATTAGCTGCTTTGGAGATTGCATTTCCACCGCAACACCTTTCTCTAAAAGATACGTGGTAGCCTGTTGATGAGGTGTATGAATGGTGACCACATAAAGGAGACCTTTTCCTTGCTCATAGAGCTGGGAATGAACTCTGCATATACTGGGTGAACCCTCAGACACAAAATCCTTGAACAAACTGCATGCTTCTGAACTCCAAGAACTTCCTCCAACAGGTTCAATCAAGTTCAGACTACATCTAAATGCTTGTTCATGAAGTTCAAAGAACTGCGGTGCAAGAGCTTGGATGTTTTGCATCCTTTCCTGGAGAATTATGCCTAAGTCGACCAGGATCAAGCGGAGTTCCTCATTGTTTTTTCCTAATATGCATGCTCTATGCCATCGTTTATCCTGTGGAGACTTTACTGCACAACATCCTGCTGGTGTTTCAAGTGCAACTGTGTGCGTCTGATAAAAAGCCTGCATCTCTTTCATCAATTTGTCCAGATCAACTTTTGTGCTCTCATTTTGGCACCAAAAATCAGATGGAGAATTTATGTGTAAGTAACTGACACTCACTTCAGATCCAGGCTTGAAATGCATCGGTTTGAAAGCCTCAGCAGAAACGACCTTCAGTTTTGGCATCACATATGGAGTACGTCTTTCAAGGTCATTCTGTTGTTCACACTCTGGATTCAACTGATATGTATTGGACATATAAGAGGAGACTTTGCAAAAGGGGACCACACGAAGGTCCTTTCTATTTTTTTTCTGGCTTAGAGCATTTCCGTTGTCTTTACATGGCTTTCCCGCTTTAACAGATGCTAATGCCGGGTTGTATCTCCAATCGAGGGCCATTTTTGCTGTTACCATAATGTTTGCAATGCTATAGCTAATTTCAACACCTCTTTCAAAAAGATCAACAACATATTTCGCATTTTTTCTGTGAATGGCATGAACCACCAAGGTTTTGTTTGATGTGACTTGCCTGAAGAAGTTGGATGCTGTGGTTGTCCAGATGTCATCAAATGGAGCCACATGCGCTAAAGCACATTTCAGTGCAAATTCTGGATGAATGGCAAACTTTGGGGGAAGCTTCTTAATTAATATGTTTGGCACCTTTTCAGTGTTTCCAAAGTCAATGAAAAACACCTCAGCTCCATTTTCCAAAGTATCTACTACAATGGCCCTGTAGTAATGCATGTCTTTTTCATACATGGCACAGCAAAGTGCACCAGGCACTGGGTCTTCAAAAACCTCCTCTTTCAACTGTAGTTTGGTGAAATAATCGGTCATTTCTTTCGTCATGTTTTCAAACTTAGGATTTTGTTCTTTGGTCCTTATCCAGAAATGTTTTGGACTCAGGACATGCACTACATAGCCCTCAAAAATAGAACCATCAGGTATCGATTGACTAGAAACTGAATCAGAAGTCTGGACCGCTTTCGTTTCTGTAGCATACATCTTTGAAAGGACATTGTGGGGAAAGTTGGACTTGCTGTCAAAAACTTTTCCAAGAAGTTTTACTTTGGCTTGCTCCTCTGAGTGTTTCTCAGCCGTGCTCAATGTGACCAAGTAGAAGTTCTGATCTTTGCAAAAGTCATCGATTGCAACCTCTAAAGCTTTCCCCAGCAACCCGGTTTTCAGAGCCACTAATTGTTGGTTTTTGATGGTTTCATCTGGTTCTTCCAAGCATGAAAGTGAACATGGGAATGCCATGATCGGTGTTGAGATGAATTCTGATGGTAGCTGCAAGATGTTTTCAACTTTCACAGATTCAGAATAGCCACTGTCGACAAACACAACTTGGACCTGGGAGTTGAGGGGGAGACATTGCACAAAACCTCTGTGCCATTTTCCATCTTTCCCTTTGATTGCACAGAGCAAGCCAAGATTTTCAAGTGGTTTTTTGCTTGGGTAACCAATGCCTGATTCACATGCACGTGCTAATTTGTCTGACATTTCTTGAATGTCCTTGTCCATGGATGACAGTCGGCAGTAAAATAATCCAGGATTCACGGCTGCAGCTACAACAACTCTTACTTTTTGACCAACTTTCAGCTTTGGGCCATTAAGTGACAGAATTTCTTCAAAGCCAAGCAGGCTTGAGGATTTGAGACAACATTCTTGCCCTATTTGTTTTTCAATCAAGAGATCAGGGACAGATTCATTGTTTTGTAGAACTGGTTCCCCAATAAGAATCTCAACCAGTAGCAAAAATGTACTAGTGTCCACATGTCTCCCAAGCCCAATTTTTAACAAGTCACGATTAATGTCCGGGACTTCAAGAATGAGGACATGGTATGGAAGACGGGCGTGGATGTATCCTTTGATCTGGCTGCCTATCAAGGAAGAGAAATAATTCTCTGTCAACTTGTCCCATCGGTTCTGGACTGGCAGTATGTTGGCAAAGAAACCGCAGACAATCTTTGGTGGGAGCATTAGGAGTGTGTCAGATATAGAGGACAAATGGCTGGACCCAACAATCAACACATCTCCATGGTCTAGCAAAAACATGTGGAATAAATTGTTCTGTATGTTTTGGACTCTTCCTCTGTACCAGCGACCAGACGCTGCATCTTCTACCAGGCAAACTTCTCCAACTTGAACAGAAACTTTTAATTTCACAGCATTTTGAATTTCAACTTGAAGAATGTTGTAGTCCAGTTCACAGATAGTCATATACTGGCCCTGAAAGTGTATCAGTGTCTCCTCAGGACTACAGTCAATGTGAGTCAGCTTCAGCTCCACCGGCCACAAAACACATGGAGCGGGGAGCTTTGTCTCCTCTTTTGCCCTAAAAAAATAAATAAATAAATGGTTACAAATCTTTACATTTAGCTGACGTTTTTATCCAAAGCGACTTACAATTGCTATATATGTCAGAGGTCGCACGCCTCTGGAGCAACTAGGGGTTAAGTGTCTTGCTCAGGGACACATTGGTGTCTCACAGTGGATTCGAACCCGGGTCTCTCACAGCAAAGGGATGTGTCTTATCCACTGTGCCATCACCAAATCTTTCTCATCTACGTCTGTATTCAGCAAATACGCATTTATATAATTTAAACAAGTCTTTGAATATCTGATAGGGATGCACCAATACCCATTCTTTCAGAACCGATCCGATATCAAAATTCTGAGTATCGACTAGGGATGGGCATGTTTAATCGACGATCGATTATTGATCATTAAGAATTTCGTCGATCACGTTAATTTGTTATCGATTATCATTAAACTAATGCTGCTGCGTATAGTGTGAGTGGAAAGTGAACGTGTTCCCCGGGCTGGTCAAGTTAGCGCGGAGGTACCTGTGCATCCCGGCAACGTCAGTCTCCTCAGAGCAGGTGTTTTCAGCGGCTGGACTGAAGCCTTGTTTACACTCGAGGCGTCCGCACGAGCGCGAAGGTTAGCGCGGCAAAAATGACGTCATTGCGGTATTCGGTATTTCACAGGCGAGCGCGTCGAGTATACACGCCTCGTCTGTTTGGGGAGGTGCGCGCGCAGTCTGCGGAGACTCGCGCTGCAGAGCCAGGCGAAAGTGTAAACGAGGCTTGACGGTCAAGTTGCGGTCGCGTCTGACCCCAGATCATGTCATCAACATGCTTATCTTTCTCAACAAAAATCAGTAGACTGGTGTAGAAGTTGTATGTGAGTTACTAGTTATTTTTTATGAGGCTTTGTTAAGTAGCCTAGCCTAATTGATTGTTACAGTAATCTCTCTCACCCTCTTTCTCGACTTCGTTCTTGGATAGTTTTGAGTTACATTTTGACAAAACCTGTCAGATCTAAGTATTATTATGTTTTTGGTTAAGTTATTGTTTAACGTGATTTTTTATTATTATTTTGGAACAAACAAGGGTCTCTGTTTAAGAAAGCCAACTCGCAGCTGCAGGTTCCGTTGCTTTCGAGCACCGCAGCGCATATATATCTTCAAGTTTAGCCTAAACGAACGTCCAGTTTTACTGCCACAAGTTGATCATCTTGTAATAAAGATCTAATCGAGGAAAAACACGCTGTATTTTTGTATTTTCATTGCCTTTTTAATTTATAAAAAGTTAAATAAATAATGAATTTGAATAAAAAAATATTAATGATTAATCGATAGTCGATCGTTAATTCTCCCGACGATCGACTAAGAAAATTTAATCGAATGCCCATCCCTAGTATCGACCGATACCGATCCGATACCAGCGCCGTTTTTTTCTGTAGCTCTGTTGAACTGATAATCACTCTATTGTGTGTTAAACACAATCTACTTAATACAGACAACTTCATTATAAAGATATAAAAATATATGATCATAATATATGACAATAATGCTATTATAAGCTAGATTAGTGGATAATTCAGCAGTAAAATTTACTCGAAAATCAGGAGTGCACAATAATTTTATAAAATCTGAACATTTAGTGAAAAAAAAAACATTATTTAGAGGGGAACAAATAAGAGACAATACGTGTAGTACTAAATCTGGTAAAACGTTACATATTGCTCTTTGTATTGTTGTAAAATACATTCATGAAAAACAAGACAAAAAATAAAAAAGATAAAAAATGTAGGCTATACTATAAAATTAAGACATTATACAAATGTATAGCGCAGCTTTTTAATGAGGCAGCAAAATATGATAGATAGGACAGAACAAGAAAGGCTATTACTAATCTTTCATTGCGCAAAAGTATTATATGAAAGGCTCAAATACAGTGCGGCACAAAGTGCTTATGCGGATCCCGAGCGCAGAATGATGCGCTTGAAGCTAGTCACAGCACGCAGCTCTTCGAGTCCACATTGAAAAGTTCAAAGTAGGGCTGTAGTCAAGACCACCTTTGTCGAGTCCAAGACAAGTCCAAGACCAGGACTAGTCGAGACCAAGTCCAAAAAGGTTCGAGTCCGAGTCAAGACCGAGTCCCGGACAGGAAAAAAAAAAGTCTTATGCATGACATTATCAAGACAATCATTTTGGGTTATTATTTGTTGATCTAAAAGCACAACACCCAGGATTTTTAAGTATAGGCTAGACATTCCCCTTGATATCATATAATCTTCTAATAAGAAATGCACCGATTGATCGGCTGGTGATCGGAATTGGCCGATTTTCACGTGATCACCGATCGGCCGGTCAGTCTGACATATTCAGATTTTATACCGGTCAAATGCACTCGGGCACCGCATGATTAACATCGCGCAACATCAGCATCACGTGCACACGGAATGCACATGTAGGAAACCTCGTGAATTACGGCCGTTTCACACCACAAGCGTGAGCAGAGCGTTTTTTTTTCGGCGTGCATGTTATTCACTGAGTGCATTCAAATCACGAGCAGGAGCAGCGCGAGAGCAGCGCCGAGTCTTTACCTGTTTTCATACAAATGTTTAGTTTGCTAAATATATCAAATTTTTTTAGTTGCATATTAGATGTGAAAAGAAGGAAACGGTTCTTCCATAACACTGCACTTTAGATGTGTGTGAATTTCCCACACCATGAGTATATAGTTCTATGCAAAATGTTCTATTAAAGAAAAGATAGAAAATAAATATTTGTGTGTTCTGTAAAGCGGTTAGAAAATATGAAATCGGAATCGGCTAAAATCAGTATCAGCAGGTCAAACTCAATGAAAAATCGGAATCGGCCTAGAAAATTGTAATTGGTGCATCTCTACTTCTAATCTAAAGAAAACAGAATGATGACATACGGTGATACCAGTGATACTTCACTGTGGATCTGAAAGACACATACTTCCAAATCCAGATATTATCTCGATGACTGGCTGGTTCTGGCGCAACCGCAGCTCACACCAGAGCAAATAAACGGCTTTTATGTGTGCTTACTGGGAACATAATTAGGGGCGGCAGTGGCTCATGTAGGTTGTCTACAAACCGGAAGGTTGGTGGTTCTATCCCCGGTTCCCCCTGACCAAGTGTCGAGGTGTCCATGAGCAAGACTGACACCGCCGTCGGTGTATGAGTGAGTGAATGGGTGAATGTGAGGCAATATGTAAAGAGCTTTGATGCTCATTGGGTCTGTGAAAGTGCTATATAAATGCAGTCCATTTACCATAATAAAGACACCTGGACTCGGTCGAGACCAAAAGCTATATTTGGCAAGACCAGTGGCCGAGACCGAGACAAGTCCGAGACCATAGAAAAACGGACTCGAGTACTACAGACCTAGTTCAAAGCACTAAGGAAAAACATATCGATGCGTAGTGTATTATACAGTATCTATCTATGCAAGTATCTATTATTCAGCCTTTTCTTTTAACAGTTTTAAATTTCAGTTACTGTGCGCGTAAAGAAAAATTACAGTGTTCTCTAGTGTTGCGATGTAACAGACTCCCGGTAGAAAGTAACATGATTAAGGTACAGCAATACAGTCCAGCAAGATCAAGTCATTTTATACGAAACCATAGAACTTTATCTACAGATCAAGTATAATAATAGTAACATTGAATCATCATGGAGAATTACATCGTGTTGACTGTCGTAACCGAATAGTGTTAATTTCGTCAGACGAGACGAGACAAAATATGTTCGTCAACGACCTTTTTTTCCATGACTAAGACGAGACGATGACGAGACTGCACCAATGTCCAAGAACGCTGACTAAAACTAAATTAACATGCATTATTGTTGACGAAAAAAGACAAGACTAAAATGTTTTGCATAAAATAAAAACTAAGATAAAATCTCTCTTCATTTTCGTCTACAATCGTCCCTACTTTTTCATCATGAGATAGAATATTCAGCGGTTACTAGTCACGATTTTCGAATATTCCATTAGCTGATTTTATTATAGAATATCGAATAGGTTGTGTGATTGTGGTCTATAAAAAATCCCCATGTTTTCGGTTCTGATGCGGTGACACGTTCATGTAACCAGAGGGTGGCGATGCCAATATTACATCTAAAAGCTGTCAATCAACTCTCAGACAACAGAAGACGACACACATGATATTTCGTGATATGTAGGTGATATTTCCTCCAGACCGGAGAGCGCATTTCTGAAGACTACGCGGGGAGGCAGTGGCTCAGTGGTTCATGTAGGTTGTCTACAAACCGAAAGGTTGGTGGTTCGATCCCCGGTTCCCCCTGACCAAGTGTCGAGGTGTTCTAACCCCAGCTGCTCCCGACGAGCTGGATGGCCCCTTGCATGGCTGACACCGCCGTCGGTGTATGAATGAATGAGTGAATGGGTGAATGAGAGGCAAATATGTAAAGTGCTTTGGTGGCCATTGGGTCTGTGAAAGCGCTACATAAATGCAGTCCATTTACCATTTACGCGCCGCTCGCTCAGAACGCCCGCAGTGACGCGCGGCTGGTTAGATAATGTGAAATAAGTAGGGCTGCCCGTGCATGACTTGTTTTTTTTCTAGTCAACTAGTAGTAGTTAATTTAGCCATTAGTCTAATCACATACTTATCATGGAGAATTACATCGTGTTGACTGTCACATACTTTTTTGAGGGCAGTCATGGCCTAATGGTAACAGAGTTGGACTGGTGACCCAAAGGTTGCTGGTTCGATTCCAGTACCGGCAGGAATATGACTGAGGTGTCCTTGAGCAAGGCACCTAACCCCCAATCGCTCCCCGGGCGCCACTCAAGGCTGCCCGCTGCTCCGGGTGTGTGTATCCACGTTTGCAGTGTGTGTGTGTGTGTTCACTACTCACTACTCTGCTCCTAATGTGTGTGCACTTACTTGGATGGGTTAAATGCAGAGGTCAAATTCCAAGTATGGGTTAGCATACTTGGCCATCACGTGCCACTTTCACTTTCACTTTCACTTCACTTTATATTGATTTAATTACTTATATATATGGGAGACAATGCTAAACCATAATGAACGTTTTCGTTATATATTGCCTATTCCGCATCTCAACGCACGCATAAAGCTTGCCACAAAAAAACCCGGCAAAAGTAATGTTTATGCATTAAACATTTGATTTGTTTATTAATAAACTAGTGTTTTCTGTCAGTGTCGGCTGCAAAGATAAAGTTGACGATGCTAACTCCCCATCTTCGTTCGCAGTAGTGAACGCGCCTATAGAGAGAAAGGCACATTTCATGCGAATTAGCCTATAAGCAGAGAGCAGCCCATTTCTGTTTGTTATGAATTGTTTTGTTTAAAAGTAGACATTTCAAGCTTTCTATAGATATACTGCTCAGGTCAAGTATCTTATACGCTGAGTTTCAGTTCATCTATGAGACGCGCTCTAGTTCATGCGCCGGCGCCTTCGTGTCCTGATTATATTGTGTTTGCTTCTTATTTAGTAATCCAGGCAATTTGTTGATGAAACATTGATTAAAATGAAGATACAATTTATACAAAACGAAATTCACTTTTAAGAAAGGCTTTCTACAAAACAAAACGTAATAAGTGGTTTGACCCATTCCAATGGGGGAGCGTATAGGATACACAGACATGAGAAATAGTTCTATATATGTTCAAAATATGTCTACTTTTAAACGAAACAATTAGAAATAAATAGTTTGATTACCTAATCCATATAGGCGCGGGCGCGTTCACTACTGCAGGGATGACGAGTCAGCATCGTAAATTCGCAATAATCATCTTTGCAGCCAACACGTTTAGTAAACACTTATTCATTAATAAACAATTAAAATATCTCCTTGCTATCGTTTCCCGACACATCCATAATCATTAGGCTACTTTTGCCAGTGCTTTGCGCAAGCTTCATGTGTGCTGAGCGCGAGGCATATATCCTGCACCCCTGTAGCCTATATTTAATTCAATTCACATTTATTTGTATAGCATTTTTCACAATACATATCGTTTCAAAGGAGCTTTACAGAAAATGCATGTGTCTAAATTACAATTTAGAGTGATCTGTTATCAGTGGTGACTGTGTGTAATGCATTTCAATTCATTTTCATTGTTAAACAATGCATTAAGTTAAGGCAGAAACAATGAGCTCATTGAAGTAAAGAATACATGTTGTTAAATGATTAGGAAACATAGAAAACTTTAGCATTGGTGCTTTTTTACAGACTCAAAATATGAGTGTAAAAAAGTCAACAAACTGAAAAAATAAAAGTTTTTTTTTTAGGTAATGTTATATTGATAAAATTGGTTTCGAAAAAAGTATCGTTCAGGAACCGGTATCGAAGTCAAGGTATCGGTATCAAAAATTTTGTTACGATACCCAGCCCTAGTCAGGGTTTAGGCCTGGGCGATATGGCCAAAAATTAATTATCACAATAAATGTCAGATCTTTATTTCTTTCAAGTTTAAAGGCAGATTTTTGCTCCAAAGTGAAAGTTGTAGAAACCAGAGTGTTAATTGTGGTTTTAAACTACTCTTTACTACAAAAAGTATTCTCGTCGCTTGATAAACGTAAGATTGAGCCACTGTAGTCACTTGGACTATTTTAACGATGTCTTTAATAACTTTTCGGGGAACAAGTTTCAATCCCTTAGAAGCCTATGGAGGAGTGATCCAGCTCTCAGATTTAAAGGGGTCATATAATGCCATTTTTGTACAAGTTAATATGAATCTTTAGGGTCTAAATGAAAACTTTGTGATATGCTTTTATTAAAAATTCTCATTAGTATTTTAAGAAAACACTAATTTTACATGGTCAAAAACAGCTCTGTTTTCAGCACGCCGTTTCAGTGCATATGCCTTTAAATGATAAGGAGCTTGCTGACTCCGCCCCTCTGTTCTTTGGGTCGTGACACAGCGCACGTGGAGTGTTGCCTTGACAACAGTTGATGGTATATTTTGGCGAAAGAATGGCAGCGGGAGTCTCTGAGGACACATCTTTAGTGTCAGGGTATATACAGGAATCATGGAATTAAATTTAATACCTTTTAAAGGTTGTATCAGTGATTTCAGGCCCAAAAATAAATGTCTAATCTTTCCTAACGATCCGCTAGCTGCCGCCCCATAAGCATGCCGTCCAAAAACCGCGTCTCTGTAGGCAGCCTAGGCTCTGAGATCTGCACACAAAAACAAATGGGTACGACCACCACTCAAAACCAAAATAAATTGTTACAACCAATCACTGACAGGGGCGGGTGTTGTGAGGTTTTGCGCTCGTGCATGGCTGCTCCGCCCCTGTCAGTGATTGGTTGGAACACTGTTTATTTGACTGTTGATTGATCGATCGTTAATGTAGTAAATTATTTAATCCACTGAACACTGCTGTGGTAATATAAAAACACTCTCCCAACAGCATACTGTTTCTTTTTAGCCTAATTCCTAGTCAAATTAAAATTATATATAACTTGTGATGGTATTTTGTATAGATATGGCCAGATGTGCAGTCTACCAATAACATTAGAGCGACAGCACTACGAACGCCCACAAGCGACTTCACAGTACAGAGCCTAGCGACATACAGCGACTTTGTCACTGGCGGTGTGAACGGGGCTTTAGACGCCATTCTGCTCCAGTGTATCAGCAATTACGGACTACGATGAGAGTTCGCTCACAGGGCGGGGCTGTGTTGAAACACTGCTGTCAATCAACAACCGTGGGAGGGGCGTCACGCACCATGTGACGGCTCGATTTGAGACAGGGGAATACATATAAGGAAGGAGATTAAAACAAAAACACTGGATGGATTTTTATCATTATATGATGGTTGTGTACAGGCACTGCCAACACACATTGCAGTACAATCAACTTGTAAAAGTGCATGTACCATTATATGACCCCTTTAATCAAAAATATCTTAATTTGTGTTCTGAAGATGAACGAAGGTCTTACGGGGTTGAACAACATGAGCGAGAGTAATTAACGTTACTGACAGAATTTACATTTTTGGGTGAACTATCCCTTTAAACTCTCATTTCTAGTCTGGGGGTTAGAGAGCTAACTTAGATAGAAGTTTGGGTAAGTTTTGGACGTGATTTGGATAGTTATTTTGATTTGCAATAGGGCGAGCTTTGTTATGCAGACCTGGCAACCTTGGGTTATTCAGTCAAAGCCTTACCTTTCCATTTGACTCGAAGGCATATGAATCCAATCTAACCATGCAGTCCTGGTAAATGTTCAAGTACTGAGCTCGTCAGCCATAGCTTGGGTTGATGGGGGTCAACACACTAATAAAATAGCGTTAATACAAATCATGACGTTAATACATGGACCAAAATACCTGCAATAGAGTCATATTAGATTGTAACGTGATTTATATTATAGGCTATCAGAGTTGCACGATCATGCAAGTAACGTTAACACTTGATGATTCTATGATTTACATTTTAATACAAAAACTTTATCCATAAACAGAACGGCAGTTAATCTTTTATGAATCGTTTAAGCAGTATTTTCTGAATGACACAACTGTCGAATCTGTCGACATGACAGATTTTCGACTTCATGTGTATTTGAGTTGATAAGTAGTTTTCTACGGTGTTTTTTTAATGAATACCGAATACATTAAGCATTATCTACAGACAAAGTGGTTATTTTGTCTGTAGCATTTATAAATTGAGTAGTTGTTTTTACATTAGTGTCTGACAAACTTCTCTTACCTTCTCGCGCGTCATGTTTTCTGCAGAATACGCGGGCTTGGCACGTGCTGTAAGAGCAACGCTAAGCTGTAAACTCGTGGGCCAATCAGGAAGCGCCTACACATTCAAAATACATTTTAGAGGACATCGACACATCGGGGCTAGTTGTCACTCAGATAGGTTGTCTGGATCTTCATAACTATTTGGATTTGGATTCATGTCCAGTTAAACAAATGTTTTTTTTCAAGCTAGTTTCATTGCTACTCTTGTGTGAACAAGTTAACGCAATAAAAGCAAAATAAATTAAAAAAAATAATATTAAAAATTAATCTAGTAGGGTTTTTCAGAAATACAGAAAAAGCGGTACTATTGTGAAATATTATTATCATTTAAAATGATGGTTTTCTATTTTAATTTACTGCAAAGCTTAATTTTCTTCAGCCACTACTCTAGTCTTCAATGTCACATGATACTTCCGAAATAATTCAAATATGCAGATTTATACTCAGTTATTATCAATGTTGGAAACAGTTTGTGCAATTTTTTTTAAACCTGTGATACATTTTTCAGGATTTATTTGATGAACATAAGTATTTATTTATGAAACAGCATTTATTTAAAATAGAAATATTTACTAGGCTTATTATTTACTAATGTTTAATCAATTAAACATATATCCTTTCTGAATAAAAGTATAAATTTCTTTTAAAAAAAAGAAAGATAAAAAAAATTGCCTACTCCAAACTTACAAACGTTTTCTATTTTAAATAAATGCTGTTTTTAAAAAACTTTCTATTCATCAAAGAATCCTGAAAAAAGTATCACAGATTATAAAAAATATTAAGCAGCACAACTGTTTAAATCTTTATATTAGAATGATTTCTGAAGAATAATGTGACATTGAAGACTGGAGTAATGAAGCTGAAAATTCAGCTTTGCATCACAAATAAAGTGATATATATATATATATATATATATATATATATATATATATATATATATGTTTTGTGGCAACATTAAAAAGTAATCCAAATGACAAAAATTACTTAACTTTACAAATTTACTAAAACTTTAACTAAAATTAAAATGAAATTGCAAAATGTAAAAAAAAAACTAATTCAAAATTTTAATAAAAACTATAATAGTATCTCAGTAATGCTAAAATAAAAATAAGCTGTAAAGTTACACCTCATTTGTATCCTACCTTTTACATTTGTTTCTGATTTATGTATTGTTTCGTAATTGTTGTCTAAATGTTTTACTTTGAAAATCCAATGATAATCTGTTTAATTGAAGCAAGGTTGCTATACGAGGCACGTTGTCACAAAATTTCAACACTTATACAGATATCACAGTCAAACTGTCCCACAACAACTCAACACTTAAACTTTTAGATTAATGCTTTCGTTGTCCAGTCTTTGTGTTTATTTGTCCATTTCACAATTTTCCTGTTATTTCCATGCTTCAGATAATGCGTTTTAAACTCTGCCTATAATACAAGGCCAGCAGAATCTTCTCCTCACTGTTACAGGGGAAACCAGCAAAACAAGTCCCAAAATAATGGATGTAAACGAAAGGCAAGAGTAACATTAAGGATGGCTCTGATTGGGTCTATAGACGAGCTGCAAGATTTCCAGATTTCAAAGAGATGATATCCTTCTTGGTTAATCATTAAATCCCAGAATCCATTGCCAGTCTTCTGTAAATAAGATAAATGGCCCTAAAGCACTCACCTCTGTGACGCACCATTTCAGAGAGCAGAGCTTTAATTAAGACTGGAAGGTGTTATCGTACCCATTCTTGGATTAATGAATTTTTACAGGATTATTGTTATATTTCAGCTGCTATTTTTAGAGTTTCCATCATGCTACAAGTTTATTTCGTGAGCATTTGTTTCTAGTGAGGAAAAGCAACACATAGTTGACAAATTGTTTAAATGTTGTTGTTTTTTTGGGATGCTTTGGAGATGTGTATCATTTCAGGAATGGATATATGCATCACTTTGCCAAACGTGAGAATGGGGCGCGTTGATTTTGGAATGTTTTAACAATTTAGTTTTTGAGGGGCTCTATTTATTTATTTATTTATTTATTATTATTTCACTTGGTGGTTTTAATTTTGCATTCCAGTTTTTCTTTTTTAATTTCTCCTTGAACATGCCAATGAAAAGAAACATAGGGAGTCCTTTGAAGAATGATATGTTTCATCAACTACAAGCGTCGCAGACAAAGAGAGCTTGCAAAAACGCAGATGACCTCCAAGCGACAACTCTTGTTGACCAAGACAATCTCGGAAAAAACATGTTTTTCAAAGCCAGGCTTGATGAGGAGGAGGATTCTGGCATCAAATCAGGTGGGGGAATCATCTTTGTTGTAAATTTTTTTCAAACTGGCTTTGATTAAACTACTGCTTTCTTTCAATGCACTGTTAGAAATTCTCAATCTGTCGCCAGTTTTGTTTTGCAATTATGCGTTATGAATAGTTTTGGCACACGTCACCGTTTGAAAGCTATGTATGTTATTCATTTGGCAGAAGCTGACGAAAGTAATGGAAGCATTTCCTCTGAAGAGGACCTGGGTCAACTGGATTATTCTAAGACGTTCTCTGTCAAACAAACGGTGCCAAAGAAAAGTATCAGTCAGATCATCAAGGACAAGAAGAAACAGACTCAGCTTACTTTACAATGGTATCTCTGATCAATTCTCCTTTTAAAGATGAAGCTTGCCATTATAAATAATCTACAAAAGTGGAAGTAAAGAATGATATCACTATAAGCTTGTGTTCTGCTTTTTCTATTAGGCTTGAGGAAAATTACATAGTTTGTGAAGGTGTTTGCCTGCCACGGTGTATCCTCTACGCTCATTATTTAGACTTCTGTCGCAAGGAGAAATTAGATCCTGCTTGTGCTGCCACTTTTGGGAAGGTAAGAGGAGTTTTTATATCTTCTGTTATATTATAATTCTCTGTGATGAGTATTATAATATCGACTTAGATACCGATTGCACCGAAACCTAATGCATTTTAGGTGTATTTCATCTTTAGGATAAATACCTGGTTGCCAAATATGAGGCATAAATAGCTGTTGATCTTGTATTTACAGTACATGGAGATCGATCTTACGATGTGTTAGAGCTATAATGTTATCATTTCAGACCATAAGGCAGAAATTTCCTCTGCTTACAACACGAAGGCTTGGAACCAGAGGCCATTCGAAGTAAGAAAGAGCCACTTGGCCCGGTCACTGGCCGAAAACTTTATTTAATCCTATTTAATAATAAATAAATGCCTAAGCTAAAGCTCTTGACAGTGTTTGTCCTCTAAATGTTTTTCAGGTATCATTATTATGGGATTGGAATCAAGGAGAGCAGTGCGTATTATCACTCGGTGTACTCAGGAAAAGGTTTGACACGGTTAGTTTTGACCTTCATCCCTTCAATTCAGCATCCAATCATAAGTCCTTGAATGTTTTGAATAGTAACAAGAAAGGCGAGTGATTTCACAATGCCCATGCTGAGACGCGTTATATTTTTCAAAGTTATTTTTCATTTTGGTTTTTAAATGCATAAATGCTCTTATGTGTTTTGCACAGATTCTCTGGAAGCAAGCTGAAAAATGAGGTGGGATGCTATATTGTTTAATATTTAATAATGTTCTCACCAAGGCTGCATTTATTTGATAAAAAAACGTAATATTGATAAATATTATTACAATTTAAAATAAATGTTTTTTATTGTAATATATTCTAAAATAAAAGTATTCCTGTGATCCAAAGCTGAATTTTCAGCATCATTACTCCAGTCTTCAGTGTCACATGATCCTTCAGAAATCATGCTGATATGGTGCATACAAATATTTCTTCTTATTATAAATGTTGAAAACAGTTGTGCTTCTTAATATTTTTGTGGAAACCTTTAATCATTTCTCTCTGGATTATTTGATAAACATGACGTTCAAAAGAACAGCATTTATTCAAAAAATAAATCTTTTGTAACATTATGAATGTCTTTAGTGTCACTTTTGATCAATTTAATGCAAAGTATTAATTTCTTTCAAAAAAAGTATTTTTGTGGTGGAATGTATGCTTGCAAAATAGGAGACTTCACATACATTCCATATAAATATTTAGAAAATGTTGTCATGTGTTTCTATCAACAATATGATATAATATTACTTGTATAAATCCTGCTTTTTATTTTTTCACAGGGAGGATTCACCAGGAAATACTCTCTTAGTTCTAAAACAGGAACTCTTTTACCAGAATTCCCGAGTGCACAGCATTTAGTGCTTCAGGAGTCTGTTTCGAAAGAGAAGGTCTGTCCATTTCAATGGAAACCCATTCCAAAATGCTGTTTATATGTACCGCTTTTAATTGATTTGCTATGCTCTTTTTTAGGTTGACACATTGATTATGATGTACAAAACTCACTGTCAGTGCATCCTGGATAATGCCATTAATGTCAACTTTGAGGAGGTGCAATTTTAAGCTCTTAAAGAATCTTTTGTCATCATATCTAGATTCTAGAAAAAGATTCACTGTAATCAATCCCATTTGTTCCAGATCCAGAACTTTCTGCTTCACTTCTGGCAAGGAATGCCTGAACATCTCCTTCCACTGCTGGAGAATCCAGTTATTGTGGACATCTTCTGTGTGTGTGACTCTATACTTTACAAAGTGAGTTTTTATGAACCATATCTGGGTGTTTCTTCAACTATGAAGGTTCATAGGTTTGGGGTCGGTTAAAAATGGATGTGCTGTTTAATATTTTTATGAAATCTGTGGTACATTTTTTACAAGATTCGTTAATGAATATAATGTTCAAAAGAACAGCATTTATTCTAAATAAAAAAACTTTTCAAATTACAAATGTCTTTACTGTCACTTTTGATCAATTGAATGCATCCTTGCTGAGAAAAGTATTCATTTAGCTTACTGACCTCAAACTTATGAATGGTTATGTCTCAGGGAATTACATTTTTATCAGTTTCTTACATGTTCAAATTAAAACATACCATCATTCATTTTTGCTACTTTTCAAGTGCCATTTATGTTTAGATTTCTGATTTTAGATTCTTGAATCATAGTCCCAGACCAAGACTTTGAATCATAAAAGATGAAAATCAATCACAGAAAACATTTTTAAAGCTCTTAAAGTGTCAGTGCTTCTGTCAAGCACTTCATATGTGGAACATTTTAGGGGTTCCCATAATGGGATCATTTTATGGATATAGTTTTAATTAATTTATTTAAAAAGATCTTTATTAAAATCTTAATTAAGTTTTATGAATTAAGCAGCTCGTAAATATACTTTATCACTAGAAAAAATGAAATTACCCATTGAACATGAAAGTATTTAAAGACATTTCTCCTTATAGAACCTTTTTGGCATTAAGCGTTCTTTAAAACATAATCAAGAACCTTAAAGCTCTATATAGAACCCTAACCCTAAGTGTATAATAATATACAAAAGACTGAAATAATCACAAACCATTTAAATATTTATTGTGTGAAAATGTGATCATTTTTTACACAATTTTTGTTTTTTACAGTAGTTCATAATTGTCACATCACGTTTGACTCATCACCAGCTGGCTGAATTGTTTTTCGCAGGTTCTGACGGATGTTCTGATCCCCGCTACTATGCAGGACATGCCAGAGAGGTTTGTCTTTTAGACTGCATGCATGACATACACAACATTTGGTTTTTTATGCAGTCGATTCAAAAAGACGTTGAATTTCATATTGTTAAGTGTTTTTTGAGTGAGTTTAGGAAAATATCTCCAGTCTTTTGGCAGATATTCGAAATTTTGCCAAGCACTGGGAACACTGGATGGTGTCTTCCTTGGAGAATCTCCCAGAAATCCTCTCAGACAAGAAACTGCCGATAGCTCGACAGTTCGTGTCTTCCTTAAAGAGACAGACCTCCTTTTTACATCTTGCACAGGTAGATGATTTACAGACACATCAATAAGTCTTGCTTTTGTAAACATTAACTATAATGTTCTGATGTCTTTTCAGATTGCAAGACCTGCACTTTTTGACCAGAATGTTGTGACTTCTATGGTGAATGATATTGATAAGGTGGATCTGAACAGTATTGGTTCTCAAGCACTCCTTTCAATTACAAATGACCAAGATTCAGACTTCTATTCCGAATGTGAGTAACGGGTGGCTTGGTTGTCAAACATTTGGATGTTTTATTTAGAGGGGTCATGAATTGAGAAATCAAATTTTCCTTGATATTTTGACATCATCACAAATATGCTGTAAGTTTCAGAACTCAAAACGTCCTTGTTAATTCAAAAACAGCTATTGAAACCAATCTCTCTCAAAAAAAAATAGTTTTTGTCTCAGTGTGACGTAATAGTGCGATGAAAGATCGTTTGCGCAGAAGATCATCGCCTATACTTCTTTTGGATATGTCATGTGGTAGTAAATACGAGAGGGACGCAAACACAAGATTAGTCCAGCAACAAAACGATTGATGCTCGAGGATTACAAGACGTTTTGCGGTGCCAAATTGTGGAAAAACACAGAATTTGCATTTCCTTTCTTGTGATCCTAACATTGAGGAAATGTGGAAGTGTAATTGTTAATATGAAGTTCCAGATCGCATCAGTAAGACAGAGTTTATCGTTCACTTGATTTTACTGCAGAAAAGCTTTAGAGGAAGTGCTGCAAAAAAAGAAAAACTTTATATGCCACAACCAAGACTTATAAAGTGTATGTAATACGCATAAATGTTTCACAGTTGGCAAATGTTTAAACTATGTAACGAGATCTTTCTGTAGCATTTTTGTTTCAACTAATATAATGTAATGTAATAAAATAGCCTATTACTTCTAAATTATTTGATGCAAAAAATCTTGCTAACATAATAAGTGGACCTCAAAGTAGATCATAATTTTTTTTTCTAAATGCAGTTCATGACCCTTTTACAAAAAATCTCAAATGCTCGAAATATATTTATGATTTCTTGATCTTTTCTGCTAGATGACTCCATTTCAGTGTTTCAAGAGCTGAAAGACCTCCTGAGGAAAAATGCCACGGTTGAGTCTTTCATTGAATGGCTGGACTCGGTGGTCGAGCAGAAAGTCATTAAGGTTTGTTGCACTGTAATCCCACAACGGTCAGACTAGCAATGAATGTTAATATTGAATCTGCATATTATCTTTCTTTTAGCCCAGCAAACAAAATGGTCGGTCGGTGAAGAAGCGAGCTCAAGATTTTCTTCTGAAGTGGAGTTTTTTTGGAGCACGAGTGATGCACAATCTCACGCTAAACAACGCTACCAGCTTCGGTAAGCCTTTAGCATGCGTTCACACACACTGTAGTCATTGATTCGGTTTCTTTCAAATACTCCAGATTATTTTAAAGTCAGCATGAAATAGAAGTTGCGATCATTTTTTATTCCCTATTGTGACTTATATCCAAGTGAAACTGTTTAGAAAAATTAAACTAGAAAGATTGTAGGGCAGAACTTGGGGAATTGATTGGATGGTTGTGGTTTGCTGTTACTGTGATGTCATGTGAGTGACAGGTTGTCCCGCCCCCGCACCTGTGATGTCATGTGAGTGACAGGTTGTCCCGCCCTCGCGCCAGTAAACACGTCATCAGAGAAGAGATGTCACTGCAAGAGGGAGGGAAAGTTATTTTGGTTAAAGATTACGAGCGCACATGAATAAAAAAAAATAATGATGTGCACGGATAAAAAAATGCTGGGTTGTTTCAATCAATTTTGGGTCAAATATGGACAAACTCAAACATTGGGTTAAAAATGTAATTTAAAAATGTTACCCAATGGCTGGGTTTGTCCATGTTTGAACCAAAATTGGGTTCAAATAACCCAGAGTTTTTAATTTTAATAAACAACCTTCTCAAATTTTAGAGTGTAAACACTCCAATAATTCCATTGAAAAAAACAAGAATTGTCCATTTTGATGTAATGATGACTTTAAATTCTTTAGGTATAATTGGAGCATCATAGTAAATAGTCAAATTTATACCATTTGTTTTTAGCTGGGGATCCGGTGCGGAGAATAAGCCATAAAAGCCTGTACAAACAATCCTTTATCTTGTGCCGTGTGTGTGCGCCCTGATTAGAGCGTGACCTTTCTCAGTGTTCCTAACATGCGATGACCCTACAGGTGTTCACAAAGCCAAACACTATCACCTGGAAGGCCACCCGGTTGACCTCAGCACTAGCTCACTGAAACCCGTGGGAAAGTGAAGTTGAGAGCATTGCATTGTGGGATACAGTACTCTGCGTAGTGTGCTAGTGTAGTTGCACTGCAATTTTTTTAGAGCAAAGCCAATTTATGAGCAGCAGTCGGATACCTATTATTTTGGATTATTACTATATAGCTTATTTAAAGGGATATGAAATATGAATTTCTTTCGTCTGCTGAACACAAAAGATGATATTTTGAAGAATATGAGTAACCAAACAGTTGATAGGACTGAAAAATACTATAGTCACCGGGGCTCATCAACTGTTTGGTTTGGCCCATCTGTCTTCAGAATATCTTGTTTTGTGTTCAGCAGACGAAAGAAATTCATACAGGTTTGGAACAACTTGAGGCTTGAGTAAATGATGACAGAAATCTCATTTTTGGGTGAACTATCCCTTTAAGCTGGTTCCCTGTAACTTCCAGGCTCGTTCCACCTCATCCGGATGCTTTTGGATGAGTATATCCTGCTAGCAATTGAAACACAATTCAACAACGACAAAGAGCAGGACCTTCAGAATCTACTGGAGAAATATATGAGGAGTGCAGGTACCCTAATCATTTCGGTTTATCTATATTATTAGTTTGTTATTTTACTGCCTTTCAAAAGTTTGGGGTCGGTAAGATTTTTAAAATATATTTGAAAAAAGTATCTTAGGCTCACCAAGGCTGCATTTATTTGATCAAAAATACAGTTAAACAGTAATGTTGTGAATATTATTATTACAATTTAAAATAACTTTTTACACACATGATCCTTCAAAAATCTAATATGTGATTTACTGCTCAAGAAACATTTATTATTAGACATTATTCCATTTCTTATATGTTCACATTTCTTAAGCAGCATTTATTTCAAATATTAATCTTTGTAACATCAGAAATGTCTTGACTCACTTTTATTCCCTAATAAAAATAGAATGATAAATCGTACTGACCTCAAACCTTTGCATGGTGGTGTATATGCAAAATGAATTTAACCCAATTATGTGTGATGTCTCCATTCTGACAGATGCTAGTAAAGCTGCGTTCACCGCCTCGCCAAGCTCCTGCTTCTTGGCCAATCGGAATAAATCCAGTGTTGCGTCCAATGATCCGACTGTCAAGGACGAGAACGCTCCAGAACACGACTTCCTGTCGCTCACTGCACAGCAGGGGCTCGGGGCCGGTACTGGCGTGTACCATAGTACCGATCCGGACAACTTTACTATTACTGGTACTTATAAACAGCAGCTCACACCAATTAGAGACATGTTCATTTTTTTATGTTTTTCGTTAAAATGATTTGTTATAGAGCGCACATGTTTCAGGAGCCTTTATTCCAGAAGTTTTTCTCCAAAAGGATTTCAAACAATCCTTCAGCTTCAAGATAAATCGCAACTTTGCAAATGTATTTGAAATCAAAGACGAGGGTGTCAGCGCAGGGAACTAAACGGTTCACTGTCAGTGTAGCGCACACTCGGCATTTTGAAATTGGACATTGCGTTACCATAGATAAGGTACTTTAAAACCTTTTAGCAGGCTCAATTTTTGTGATATCAACTTCAAAATAATTGATTTGCTGATCATTTATTACCAATTATTATTGGTGCTAAGTTATTAATAATAGTTTTTATTATTATCAATGTTGAAAACAGTCTTTCACAGCAAAAAATCACTTTTGATCAATTTAATGGATCCTTGCTGAATAAAAGTATTTCTTTCACATTTTCAACATTGATAATAATAAGAAATATTTCTTGAGCAGCAAATCATCATATTAGAATCAAATGAGTAATGATGATGAAAATTCAGCTTTGCCATCACAGGAATAAATTATATTTCAAAATATATTTTAAATTGTTATTTTTAATTATAATAATATTTCACAATATTTTTGTTTCACTGTATTTTTGATCAAATAAATGCAGGCTTGGTGAGCATTAGAGATCTTTCAAAAACATCGGAATTAATCAAAATTTTGACCGGTAGTGTAAATAATATTTGGTAACACTTTCTTTTGATGGTCCCTTTTGAACATTCTGTTGACTATAAGTAACTTTGCATCTACATGTCAGCTAACTCTCATTAGAGTATTAGTGGAGTGTCTGCTTCATATCTGATTACTCTTTATTGTGATGATCCTCCAACGGACACTCTACTGACTATACTGTACGTAACTTTGCAACTACATGTCAACTTATTATACTAACCCTAACCTAACCCAACTTATTCTAACCCTAACCCTACAGTCTACTTATACTCTACTAATACTCTAATGAGAGCTAGTAGACATGAAGGTGCAATGTTACTTAGACAACAGAATGTGTTAAAGGGAACCTAATATATAATATTAATCAAATTAAAATGCTTATTAATAATATAATCAATAATTTGATCATAATTCATATGAATATAATTACTGCTATTTTTCCAGGTCAGATGGATTACTCTCAGAACAGCGGGCCCCTGATGACCCCTCCGATCTCCCCAGCCATGATGAACCGCAGCAGTGTGATCAACCAGGGCCCGACGGCCTCGAGGCCCCAGAGCCGCGGCCCCGCACAAGCCCAAGGGACTTTCCCCGACACCATGTACCAGAGTCTTCACAACTCCTACGCCAACTCCTCATACTACCAGCCTGTGTTCAGAGCTCAGACTCACACTCCCACATCAGCCTATCAGGCTCATCCCGAAAGCGGACGCTACGCACCGTTTCCTGGACACCAGCTGAGTAAAGACTGCTTCTGCAGCAGCTGCGCCGGGTCTCCCTACAGCGCCAGGGTGGCATCGACTGGGTACGCAGCCGCAGGTGACCCAGCCATGGACCCAGCGATGGACCCCGAGGCCGTGCAGCTGCTGGACTCCACAGGATACAGCTTCGGAGGAAGTGCTGCCGCTGGAGACGCATGTGCAGCTTCGGTTTGCAGCTCTGGACACAATGGTGAGAGAAGCTCAAATTATTATTAGTGGCCAATTAATAGTGCACTTATATACATTTATACAAATGTACACTACAGTTTAAAAGTTTGGGGTCAGTATGATAAAAAAGAAAGAAAAAGACTAATACTTATATTCACCAAGGATGTATTAAATTGATCAGAATTGACAGTAAAGACATTTATAAAGTTACAAAAGATGATTTTTTTCAAATGCAATTCTTTTGAACTTTTTATTCATCAAAGAATCCTGAAAAAAATATTTAGCAACATTTCAACATTAATAATAATATGAAATGTTTCTTGAGCAGAAAGTCATCATATTATAGTGACTTCTGAAGGATCATGTGACACTGAAGACTGGAGTAATGATGCTGAAAATTCAGCTTTGATCACAGGAATACATTACATTTTAAACATATTCAAATAGAACAGTTATTTTAAATTGTAATAATATTTCACAATATTGCAGTATTTCACAATTGCAGCTATTGTGAGCATAAGAGACTTTAAATTAAAAAAAAAAACATTAAATAAATATTACCAACCCCAAACTTTTGAACAGTAGTAGTTAGATAAAAACTATTTTAAAAAGTTAAGATTTAGAAAGAAAGTTAAGGAAGTTAAGTTAAGATTAGCTTATGGATGTAGACATGTCTAGTGGTGACCTTAGTTCAAATGTTGTCTCTTTTGTCTTTTATTAATCCAAAATTATGGAATATATTAAAATAAATGGAAAGAATATAACCATTGAAGCATTTCCTATCCTTTCTTCACTATTCCTTTTTTTGTGTGTGTAATTTTATATTATATATATATATATATATATATATGTTATATTTTGATGGTCCCATAGACACCTGTTGACTAGTAACGTTGTACCTGCAGTATATGTCAACTAACTCTCATTAGAGTATTAGTAGAATATTAGTAAACTGGTTAATATCTATAACATTTTAATTGCAATGGTCCTCCAACTGACTATAAGTAACTTTGAAACTACATGTCAACTTATTCTACTAACCCTAACCCTACCAGTCTAATACTCTACTAATACTCTACTAATACTCTACCAATACTCTACTAATATTCTACTAATACTCTACTAATACTCTACTAATATTCTACTAATACTCTACTAATACTCTACTAATACTCTACTGATACTCTAATAATACTCTACCAATACTCTACTAATACTCTACTAATACTCTACTAATACTCTACTGATACTCTACCAATACTCTACTAATACTCTACCAATGCTCTACTAATACTCTACTGACACTCTACTAATACTCTACTAATACTCTACTGCCACTCTACTAACACTCTACTGCCACTCTACTAACACTCTACTACTACTCTACTAATACTCTACTGACACTCTACTAATACTCCACTGACACTCTACTGACACTCTACTAACACTATACTAATACTCTACTAACACTCTACTAATACTCTACTGATACTCTACTAATACTCTACTGATACTCTACTAATACTCTACTGATACTCTACTAATACTCTACTGACACTCTACTAACACTCTACTAACACTCTACTAATACTCTACTAATACTCTACTGGTACTCTACCAATACTCTGCTGATACTCTACCAATACTCTACTGATACTCTACCAATACTCTACTGATACTCTACCAATACTCTATTAATACTCTACTGATACTCTACTAATACTCTACTAATACTCTACTGACACTCTACTAATACTCTACTGACACTCTACTAATACTCTATTAATCCTCTACTAATACTCTACTGATACTCTACTAATACTCTACTAATACTCTACTAATACTCTATTAAACCTCTACTAATACTCTACTAATACTCTACTAATACTCTACTAATACTCTACTAATACTCTACTAATCCTCTACTAATACTCTACTAATACTCTACTAATGCTCTACCAATACTCTACTAATACTCTACTAATACTCTACTAATACTCTACTGATACTCTACTAATACTCTACTAATACTCTACTAATACTCTACTAATGCTCTACTGACACTCTACTAACGCTCTACTAATACTCTACTAATACTCTAGTGAGAGTTAGTAGACATGTTGGTGCAACATAATCAACAGAATGTCTAAAGGTGACCATCAAAATAAAGTGTAACCAGGAATAATAATATAAACATACAATGAAATAAAAAAGGGATTTTCCTTATTTTCACATAACACATAACAAGCCCCAAAACTAAGAGGTCCTCAGATTTATCATGTATTTTAATTATGTTATGCTGCTCAGAAAGGTAAATATGAGTTTGTTTGCAGATGCTCCTCTAGAAACATTATTGTTCATCTTTGTCCTGCAGGATATTACGGCAGCAGTGGTTACGTGGACGCTCAGAGGATGGGCACGTTTATCGATCAGCATGTGTCCGTGATCAGCAGCGTGAGCAGCGTTCGCTCGGTCTCAGCTTACGCCGAAGTGCACGACCCGCTCAACATCCTGGACAACACGAGCAGGAAGTCAACACGACCCTACTACACTGAGCTGTCTGCACTGGGCACACACACCGCAGGTGAAGTCCTGCTAGCGGACACCGGGGCTAGTTGTCACACAGGTGCTATATCTCAGCACTTTAAGTTTTAGTTTCACGCTTTATTTTCACACGATCGTTCCAAAGTTTAGGGTCTGAAGTCTAGTTTAGAGGTGTCTTATGCTCATCATTTATTTGATCAAAAATACAAAAAAACAGTAATATAGTGAAATTTTATTACAATTTAAAATAACTGTTTTCTGTTTTAATATATTTAAAAATGTAATGTATTCCTGTGAATAAAGCTGAATGTTCAGCATCATTACTCCAGTCTTCAGTGTCACATGATCCTTCAGAAATCACTATAATATGATGAGTTGCTGCTCAAGAAACATCTCATATTATTGTTGTGCTGCTTAATATTTTTGTGTAAACCCAAAATAAAATTTCAGTGATACTTTAATGAATTAATGCATTAAATATAAATCTTTTGTAACATAATAAATGTCTGTACTGTCACTTTTAATCAATTTAATGCATACTTACTGGATAAAAGTGTTAAACTTACTGACCCCAAACTTTTCAATGCTATTGTATGTTGTAAAATGTTGCATTTCGTGAATTGCTTCATAACATAATTTACTCTTTAAGTTTTTCAATTAAATGTTATATAGTGCATTATTTAATGCAGGTTCTTACTGTCACAACTTCCCCTCGCTCAATGTGTTTTAAATAAACTACATCTTTATTCTTTATTTATGTTCAATAGCTGTTTTCTAGGCAAGAATATGTGCTTTGTACGGAGTGTGAGAACTAGTGTGTGTGTGTGTGTGTGTATATATATAGATGTATATCTGCTATTATATCAGTCTCATGCGATTTCTGTTCTATTTCAGGATCCAGCATCGCTCATCCCTGCTCCGTCTCTACACCCTGCATGTATGGAGCTCCTGCTCCTTATCACTCCCAGAATGCACTGCTGCCTCTCCAGGGAAGCTCAGAGATCCGAGAAATGGTGTCGTCTCTGCCGCCCATCAACACTGTGTTCATGATCCAGCCTGAGTGAGACTTACTGTACTTCTACATCTCTATGTTTTAGTTCATCTGTATGTCTTACAGTAAATATTTCATTGCCGTATAGATTACAGACTAACTGATTTATTTTGTATTGTTTGATTTGAAATGGTGGGGTTTTGTGCTAACAAATGGCAGGTAATGACCCAATTATACAATTATCTTTTCTTTACGGTTGTGTAGTATATACTGTAATATAATCACAATTCATCTTTGTTCTTAGTTTAGCATTCTTGTATATACTAATAAAAAATATACAATTTGTTCGCATTATTCTGGAGGGTGAAATGTATTATTTAATAAATTACAAACTAACAATCATCACTGTGATATCTGACGTTGGATAAGCGTGTAAGTGTATTCTGCATTGTTCACTAGGTTAACATGGATAACTAGGATAAAGGACTAACTAGGCGTCTCGGACACAAGCTGTTCATACATTGCGACTCTTGGTGTGAGTTCTTTAAATTTAGCTTTGTTAGTCTTTGAGCAGATGGACGCTAATAAATCCATAATCAGATCGGCTGAAATGATAGCATTGCATCATAATATATTTGTATGTATTCTGCTGGAGCAAACTCTCCACGGCTCGGATGAGGATTTCAGCATTTGTCCGTGTGTAAAGACGTGACAATAAATGATAAAACATTGTGCTGGCCTTTATCTCCTCAAAGGGAAAATCCATTTCAAGCCTCGGACAGGAACAGATGGCTTGAAATGTAATGATTACAAAATCCTGACGTTAAAATAGTTTAATTACAAAGTCAATAATGCCTCCAACAATTGCCAGGGCTTTAGTGTAAAAACAACAGAAGGCAGAACGCAAACCTTGGGACAATGTTTAACCAGAACTTTGCATTAGGCAGAGAGACTCCATATGCAGCTCCGGTAGAGCAAAGATCAACAGATCCTGTGTAATTATGACTGTGTGTGTGTGTGTGTGAGGTAGAGATTGGGTTAGTGCAGTAATGTGTGCTTACCTGACCGGTCACAATCATATTTACCACTTATGCTTTTACAATCATTTTACACTCTTCTTACAACAGCTTTCAAATGTTCATTCACATCTGTGGACTTCTTTCTCAGCACACGCGTATAGCAATAATTCCTTGCATTCATGTTAATACACTTACATTCAAAACACATGCATATCTTAACTATAATTTTAAAAGTTTTTGTCTAAATAATGTTTAAAAAATATAGGGTCAATAAGATTATTTAATGTTTTTGAAAAAAGTCTCTTATGCTCACCAAGGCTGCATTTATTTGATCAAAGTGCAGTAAAAACTGTAATATTTTGTGAAATATTCATTTAATTTAAATGAACTGTTTTCAGCAGTCTTCAGTGTCACATGATTGTAATATAAATATAAACTTTTCAGCATTTATTAAGAGCAGCATTTATTTGAAATATCACTATAAATATCTTTACTGTCATGTTTGATCAATTAATGCATCCTTACTTTATTAATTAAGTTATTAATTTCTTTCAAGAAAATCTTACTGAGCTGATACTGTTACATATGTTATTTCATAAGAAGTTGTTGTATCTAATGGCTAACTTTGATGCAATTGAACATTAAATGTACATTTAAATTCAACCAGCAGGAGTCCTAAAGATCATTTCCAGCACTGTGATCAACATTCAGGGAGATTTACAGTATTTGATTGCCCTGAATTTTATTTGATATGATGGGTACAAGTGAACTACTAAATAAAGCATACATAGGCCTACCGTTACTAAAATTATTATATTGTTTGCTACATGCTACATTGTTGTCATATGAACTCAAGTATCATGTGTAACTCAACCGAGTGGTGTAAACTTGGAAATAAAAAAGATTATTTTGGTATTTAATTCAAGTTTGTGTCAAAATGACTCACTTTTTATCACACCGAGTCAAGAAAGAGATAAAAATATGGATAGTTAGTAAGAGTTTGAGGGTATTTTTTTAGGATAACAAAGTCAGTATTTTAGATCCTTAAAGTAAAAAATATTTTTTTACAGAAGTAATAAATCAAAAGTAAAAAATATTACATATCATCTTAATTAAATGTTGATCCAATTGTTGAGGTCTTTCCGCAAGATACATGTGCAAACATTTTTACTAAGGGAAAGGACATTTTGAATGAACTTTTATTTTTTGTATAACTTGTTGTGTTCTGAATGAGTGCGGCACACAGCAGACTCACACCGCTCACACGTTATCGCCAGCATCGGCTCTTAGAAGTGTTTCCTCAACACTTGAGATTGCAGGGTTGAGAGGAAAAAGCCCTACAGCATCTCTAGCAACACATCCATGACGGACCTTTATCAGTGTGCCGTTTGTGGAGGAGGCTTTTGACTAGATTTCACCGTAGAGACAGTTTGTTAACTGTCAGAGAACTTAGTGCCAATAGCCAAAGGAATGAGTTATACAGTCCTTAAAGGGATAGTTCACCCAATTCTGTCATCATTTACTCACACTCATGTTGTTCCAAACCTGAAGGAGTTTCTTTCTTCTTCTGAACATAAAAGAAGACATTTTAACATTGACTTCCATATCTGGGGAAATAAATACTATTGAAGTCAATGGGGTCCATCAACTGTTGGATTTGGCACATTTTTCTTCTTTTGATGACAGAATTTTCATTTTGGGGTGAACTACCTCTTTAAGGTTGGATACTCTATCAAAAACAATATGATGTGTATTGCTTTTAAACTGCTTTTTAAATGTAAAATAAATACTTAAATTGCTTTCTATATACACAGCTTAAAGTCTTGGCCAAATAGCAGGGACTGTTGTCACACTGGATGGGTTAAGTTGTCACTTGCAACTAAGTTTGTTTTTTTCTGCATTTGTCACGCAAGTTTTGGTTACTTGCCACGGTCTTCTTTGGCTTGCTTGCTTGTTGGTGTTTAAACACTATTGAATGAGAACAACAATATTAATTGAATCTTTTTTTCCTGTTAATTACTGTGGAGTTGCTGTGAAACATTTTTTTTTTTTTGTATAAAGAACTATAGATATAAAAGACTTGCCATTCGCAAGCTTTTCAGCAAACAGTAAAAAGTAAATCAGTATAGTGAACTACAGATTGTGGTAAGAACTATGTGACACCAGCCCGACCTGATAATGCTCTCAGTTGCATTCATTTAGGCATATGGAGAGAAGTGCTAGCTCATTCTGCTCCTCCATCTCTTTTGTCGAATTCTTGTATTCTACTTAACGACTCTCTTCTTAGGCCACATGCATGATGATGTCTCCTGTATGAGTATTATTAGATGTAATGTGCTGTGTGTCCACACAGGGGCAGTGTAGTGAAGGACACTGAAACACTATTGTCCTCACGGTGTGTATCAGAGTTCAGGAGCACTTTGGCCATTTCATGCGTATAATCACTGTTTTAGGAGATGATGCTTTTAATTCATCATAGCCTTTTGAATCTGGTTGCACTGACATTAAATGTTTCTATTTTTTGATTGTACATTTCCTCATTAGGTCCTTTGCATAGAAGCAAATGTAAATGTACATCAAAGGGCTTTTATTTTTTAAGTGGACCTGAAATAAGTAAATGCTGGAAATATGTATTTTTATTCATTTTTAATTTTGCTCGTTTTCCAGGAAAAGGTTTCTTGCATTCTTTAAAAAAATAAAGATTCTTTATTGGCATTTAGTCTCATGAATAACCTTTACCATCCATGGAACCGTTCCATTGCACACAAGGTTCTTTATAATGTTCTTCATATTAAGGGGAAAAAAGGTTCTTTGAGTGACCAAAACTGGTTCTTGTACAGCGTCACTCGAAACCTGCCTTTTCGAACCTGAAAGTGTGTGGAACAAAACTTCGGAATATAAGTTTATAGTCTATAATTTATTAATTTTCTCATCCTATTGGCAAAAACTGTTTTTAAAGCATAAACATCACAAAATTATATTATATTTGTGCTTTAGTTATCCAATTAAGTATGAAAAATTTAGTTTTATCTACAGTTTTGCTTCTCAAGTAAATTTATTGGAAAACAAAACTGCTACATACATCTATTTTACTGAAAACAACTGAGACTGATTGTTGAAATTAAAAATAATATATAATTTTCTTTATTTTCATATGGTTGATATTTTCATACCTCAGCAGATAGATAGAATGTTGGAAAAGATAGACAGACAGACAGACAGACAGATAGATAGATAGATAGATAGATAGATAGATAGATAGATAGATAGATAGACAGATAGATAGATAGATAGATAGATAGATAGATAGATAGATAGACAGATAGACAGACAGATAGATAGATAGATAGATAGATAGATAGATAGATAGATAGATAGATAGATAGATAGATAGATAGATAGATAGACAGATAGACAGACAGACAGATAGATAGATAGATAGATAGATAGATAGATAGATAGATAGATAGATAGATAGATAGATAGATAGACAGATAGACAGATAGATAGATAGATAGATAGATAGATAGACAGATAGACAGATAGATAGATAGATAGATAGACAGATAGATAGATAGATAGATAGATAGATAGATAGATAGATAGATAGATAGACAGATAGACAGATAGATAGATAGACAGATAGACAGATAGATAGATAGATAGATAGATAGATAGATAGATAGATAGATAGATAGATAGATAGATAGACAGATAGACAGATAGACAGATAGATAGATAGATAGATAGATAGATAGATAGATAGATAGATAGACAGATAGACAGATAGATAGATAGATAGATAGATAGACAGATAGATAGATAGATAGATAGATAGATAGATAGACAGACAGATAGATAGATAGATAGATAGATAGATAGATAGATAGATAGATAGATAGATAGATAGACAGATAGACAGATAGATAGATAGATAGATAGATAGACAGATAGATAGATAGATAGATAGATAGATAGATAGATAGATAGATAGATAGATAGATAGATAGACAGACAGATAGATAGATAGATAGATAGATAGATAGATAGATAGATAGATAGATAGATAGACAGATAGACAGATAGATAGATAGATAGATAGATAGATAGATAGATAGACAGATAGACAGATAGACAGATAGACAGATAGATAGATAGATAGACAGATAGACAGATAGATAGATAGATAGATAGATAGATAGACAGATAGACAGATAGACAGATAGATAGATAGATAGATAGATAGATAGATAGATAGATAGATAGACAGATAGACAGATAGACAGATAGACAGATAGACAGATAGATAGATAGATAGATAGATAGACAGATAGATAGATAGATAGATAGATAGATAGACAGATAGACAGATAGATAGATAGATAGATAGATAGATAGATAGATAGATAGATAGATAGATAGATAGACAGATAGATAGATAGATAGATAGATAGATAGATAGATAGATAGACAGATAGATATCTTTAATGCCTACATGTCTAAATAAAACTCTTTATTGCATCTTCTCAGACAGAAATGTTGATCTCTCAGACAGATATTAATTATAATGTTATTGCTGAGATTCTGTTCTGCTCACTCAAGCTTCAGCGGCTGACGTCAATCCGCTTCTCTCATGTCAGATCACAGTGAATCATTTACTCCCCAAAACTCGCTTTATTCTAGAGAGTTGGTTTGTTTCTGTCAGTTTTAATTGTTACTTTTCTATTTACATCAGTAATGTATTCGTGGACACTTTCTGTCCAAAGAACTTCGATTCTACAGCATATCAGTATGGGGATCGAACCCGTGGCCTTGGCGTTGCTAGCCGTGCTCTACAAAGAATGCATTTTCAAGTAAAAATACCAAAACATCCTTTTTGATTTGTCATAAAACAAGATGCATTTACTTGAGGAGCAAAATTGTATAATACGACTTGTTTTCTTAAAGCTGAAGGGTTTAATTCCTTATTAAGCTATTAGGGTAAAAAAATAATAATACTGATAGCCTATTTATTTATTCATTATTATTCTATCGTGTACATTTGCTTTCATCTTGCATTCTGGCTTTCCCTTTACAATGTTTCTCCAGGGTTGGTGAAAACAACTTAACCTCCTTTATGCTGCCCATTTCAAAGCAAAAATAATTGCAAATGCAATGCTTATGTTTCTTCTGAGCATCCAGCTGGTGTTCTCCTGCCTGTGCCCTGCATGATCTCCATCTGACCGAGGTTTATTAGAGATGGAGTCTTTACACGTTTATCTATTAGCTGGATGGAGTGAAAGGATTCTATTCAAAACATCATTTTAATTAGAGCGCGAGGTGAGGCGTCCACTGAGGGCCACTTGATGCAAAGGGAATGAAAGTGTCAAATGGGGGAAATCAAATGAATATGTTTCTCCGCGTTCAAGAAGAAGCAAAAGATATGTGAACAAAATCTCCAAATATTGTGAGTAAAAACCCTATTAAAAGCTCATTTGCAAACATCCTCCTCGTCTTTCATATCACTTAATGCAGAATCACATACGGGGTTTTTGTTATTCTGTGTAGCTTTTTGATATTTGACTGTGTACCTCCAGCCACATGAACGTCCCCATCCCCCTTGTCTCTTTGTTATGGACCTTTGCCTCACTGATCTGTGTCAGTGCGCCTCTTTTGTGAAGACGTCCCATGTCTCTATGGCAGCCCAGATGAGGTTCGGTGAAGGCAAGACATGTGATGTCTGGTGAGATGGCCAGGTGTGACGGGACTCTTTCATTCAGACTAATCGCTCACACAAATATTAAGATAATAATAAGACAGCGTTTAGAGTAACACTGACTATCAAGCGGCAATGCACACTTTTTTGTTTGTTTGTTTTTGTTTATATAACCCTTTTCCTAGACCTCCACCGAAAATAGAAAGTTATTTCATAATCATTGTATTGTGACAATTTATATTGTATTATTCAATTTATATATCTATATAATATATATAAGGTCTTTTATTTATTTATTTTTCTTTTGCTATACAGTTATACAGCTATACAGTATAATACCAATATATTATATTCTATTATACATATATATGTATATATGTGTGTGTGTGTGTGTGTGTGTGTGTGTGTGTGTGTGTGTGTGTGTGTGTGTGTGTGTGTGTGTGTGTGTGTGTGTGTGTGTGTGTGTGTGTGTGTGTGTGTGTGTGTGTGTGTGTGTGTGTGTGCGTGCGTGCGTGCGTGTGTGTTCTAATAGAATATTTGTATAATATAAGCCTCTTTCTCTGCTTCCACTCACTCACCTCCTGTTTTCTACTTGTCCTATAAAAATAAAAAAAAGTTATCAAAATATAATATAAATGAAAACTTTATATGGCTTTTTTGCATGTTTTTTTTATTTAATTAAAACAAATCATTACAGATAAAATATCTGGTTTTATCGAAAATGTATATGAATACATTATTGAAAAGAAATATGTTTTTTTCCCAATATAGCTAGATAATGTAATCATGAGAACCGCTGTGATCAAAGTAGAAATACTGAGAAATTCTGAAAAACAAATTAAATTAAAACAAATTTTAAAAAAATAAACTGAAAAAATTCAGGATTCTTAACACCTTTTTTTTAAAGTTTCAAGGAAACATAAATTAACGGAATTTCTTTGTGTATATCCTATATATATATATATTCACACACACACACACACACACACACACACACACACACACACACACACACACACAACACACACACACGCACACACGTAGTGTTTCCATGTTTTATGGGGACTTTCCATAGACATAATGATTTTTATACTGTACAAACTGTATATTCTATTCCCTTACACTAACCCTACCCCTAAACCTACCCATCACACACACACACACACACACACACTAACCCTACCCCTAAACCTACCCATCACAGAAAACTTTCTGCAGTTTTACATTTTCAAAAAACATCACTTAGTATGATTTATCAGCTGTTTTCCTCATGGAGACCAAAAAATGTGGGGACATAACGTAGGGTTTGACAGGACACACGCACGCACGCACGCACGCACGCACGCACGCACACACACACACACACACACACACACACACACACACACACACACACACACACACACACACACACACACACACACACACACACACACACACACACACACACACATTTAATATAACATCTAAAGAACAAAGACATAAATCCCTCCAGATGCTCTACATTCACGAACTGCTTTCTAGTACTTTACTCTGAACACTAATAGATCTGTCGAGATCTACACGGATGCTTTCTAACGATTTATACAAACAGAAAATGCTTTGCTTGCCTTTATATATACATGGAATTAAATAAAGCATTTGGAGCCTCTTGAGGAGCACTATTTTCCCTTTTCGACCTTGATGGAACAGACCTCAATGTCACTTTAACAAATAGGACGGGAAACATAAATGTGTGGACTTCCAGAATGAGCCGCACACTTTAACAACAATCCTTCAGACTATAAAGTGCTTGTAGTGGAAGAATACACTTCTTTTCATGCGCCACCAGATGCGCACGTGTAAAGATAAACTTGCTTTGAATTTCTTTTTGATTTATTGTATGAAAGAAAAAAGATTTTTTTTTTTAATGTCAATGTATTTTAATGTATTTCTTCTCTCTCCACTACAAATAAAAACTGATGTAAGCTACAGTAGCTATAGCTGGTATTTTTATTTATTAATTTAAACTCATATTTTAAGGATTTAAAATCTGATATCTCTCTCCACTGTAATTTTTTCTTTAGAAATCCAAATTTCAGTCTTTGCAATTTTCACACTTCTTGTGTTCTATGGAAAGATGTCCTGCATTATTTTATCTGTCCGCCTTGTCTCGCTCAACCTTTTATTCTAAGTTGCATGGAAACCCGGGAGACAGAGATGCTTTATTCTTGGACTTTTTTAATACTATATTGTTGTGTTTCATAAGAAGCCTTGTGCCTCCTGACTCCATTGTATGAAATATCCTATGCTTCCTTTCAATAATCCTGACTTTATACAGTCCACCGGTTACTATGATGTATAAGAACAGTGCACAACACAACGGTCTCTGAGGACGCTTCATAATGAAACTCAGAATCACGTTCTACTCACACAAAGGCACTGCATGCACATTCAAACATTAACCCCCCAGCCCTTTGAGACTGTTGTACCAACAAACAGGGTGAAGAGTCATATCACCAAAACACAATCATTTTTTTATTTGCAGCTGTTGTGGTGTGAATTAGAGAAATATGTAGAACGCAGACCTTTCATCTGTAAATGAGTGACTTTCTTTTCATCCCGTCGGCCGCCCTGCCTTTGTCCCGCCGGCTCACCGACAGCAAACGCACTAGATGAGCATTCAATTAAAGTCTTTGGAGGAGGTGGAAGAATGCTGGGGAGGAGACGAGAAAGAAAAACTGGCCTATTCTTCCCGGAGGACATTGAAAATGCTTGAAAAGGGACTTAATTAGGAGATATGTCTAGATGTTTAATTAAGGTGATGCCGGGATAACGATATCGGTGCGTCAATGAACAAATTCTCAGATGATCCCAAATGGAGCAAAGCTAAAATGTAAGAAATGTTTTTCAAATGGTGTATTTAGGGCCGTATAATGATGCCTTTTATAGTCACAGAATGAATGACCTGTCTGACTTGAAGCTGATGAATACCTGGGCTCTCGGCAACTGTAATATATTCCTCAGAAAAGTCTCCGCTGCCCAGCGAGGCCAAATCCACAGATCCGTGTCCTTCCACGGCATCAGCATACTTAACGGCTTTAACCATACCTCGATGTTGATTAATACAAATACCACGACTAATGAGCTGATTAATGGCTCCTCAGGCATCTTATATCAGTTTGCAGATTAAGGACTAATGTGTTTGATTAACACTTCAATACAGACAGACAGACAGACAGATAGACAGACAGATAGAGAGAACGATAGATGGATCGACAGTCCAGATAAATCGATGGACAGAATGATGAATCAATAGAATGATAGATTGATCAATATGTTTTTCTATTTATGCATTTTAGCAGACACTTTTATCCAAAGAGGAACAAAAGCAATACAGACAGATAGATAGATAGATAGATAGATAGATAGATAGATAGATAGATAGATAGATAGATAGATAGATAGATAGATAGATAGATAGATAGATAGATAGATAGATAGATAGACAGACAGACATATAGCTGGATAGATAGATAGATAGATAGACAGACAGACAACCAGACAGACAGACATATAGCTGGATAGATAGATAGATAGATAGATAGACAGACAGACAACCAGACAGACAGACATATAGATAGATAGATAGATAGATAGATAGATAGACAGATAGATAGAATGATAGATAGACAGACAGACAGACAGACAGACAGACAGACAGACAGACAGACAGACAGACAGACAGACAGACAGACAGACAGACAGACAGACAGACAGACAGACAGACAGACAGACAGACAGACAGACAGACCGATCGATCGATCGATCGATCGATCGATCGATCGATAGATAGATAGATAGATAGATAGATAGATAGATAGATAGAAAGATAGATAGATAGATAGATAGACAGATAGATAGAATGATAGATAGATAGATAGACAGACAGACATACAGACAGACAGACAGACAGATAGATAGATAGATAGATAGATAGATAGATAGATAGATAGATAGATAGATAGATAGATAGATAGACAGACAGACAGGCATATAGATAGATAGATAGATAGATAGATAGATAGATAGATAGATAGATAGATAGATAGATAGATAGATAGATAGATAGATAGATAGATAGATAGATAGATAGAAATATAGATAGATAGATAGATAGATAGATAGATAGATAGATAGATAGATAGATAGATAGATA